>NW_007256165.1:127072-148588 GCF_000164805.1 Carlito syrichta | reverse complement strand
GGAACCCGGCGGCAGCGAATGGGGACGCCGCTCGGTGAGTCGTGCGTGGCCGCCGGCCCGGCGGGTGACGCCGCGGACCGCCTGGACCTCTGGCGCGCAAGCCCAGCGCCCAAGGGGCGGGCGGCAGGCGCGCGATGGGGGCGGCGCCGAGCCTCTCGGACTGCTGCGCCGGACCCCCGGGCCACAGGTGACCCCGCCCACCCCGCGGCCACAAGGGACCCCGCCCGTCCCGCGCGACCCGGAGGCGCAGGCTCGCGCTGCAGGGCCCCGGGCGTTGGGAACCGCGGAGGGCTAGAGGCGGAGAGAGCCCGAGGGGTCGGTGCCCAGGACGGCTGGACCGGTCCCCCGGGGCCTTTTCCCTGAACCGGCTTTGCCTGCGCCCAGGAGTTGGGCAAATTCCGCAGCGCTTTCGAGGTCGCTCGGGCCGGTGAATAATCGTGAGGACCTTTCCAGATCTTGTCACTGCTCGGTTTTCTTAACACTCACTGCAGGCAAACTGTTACTAGATTTGGTGTCCTCAAGGCAAAGAGGGCATGGGGAAAATTGTAACCATGTTTGGAGTATGTGTGCTAGATGACATCGGAGTTTAAATTCGTTTCTTCTCTTTTCCCCCCTAAAGTTCGGTTTTGGAAAAGGAAGCGTGCAAAGTTAATATTCACGTGCTGTCAGGGATGCTCAGGTGTGAGAGGGAGGCCGGCCGAGTCAGTTTTGGCACTTTTACCCCTTAGAAGCAGTTGTGCCTGATGACAGGAATATGTTCTGAGGCTGCCCTCTTCTTTTCTGGTGTGGTTTAAGACTGATGAGATCTGAAGTGTTAAATGACCCTTGAGTTAGGGTCCTGGGACTAGCGTTGCGTCAGTTGGGCCGAGTTGTATGTACTGTGATTAACCTGAATGACTGCTGCTATCAGCGTAGATGGGGTGTGTCCCCGTTTCATGACTACCTCTGAATAATTGCATCCATTGTGACTTGGTGTCACAGCAGAGAAAGGCACTTCTGGTCATACTTGGCCACATAAACTAAATATTTAAATTAGGCTGCTGGGTACAGTGGCTCATGCCTGTAATCCCAGTACTTTGGGAGGCAGAGGCAAGAGAATTGCCTGAGCTCAGGGGTTTGAGAGCAGCCTGGGCAATTTGGTGAGACCTCGTATCTACAATAAATAAAAAACTTAGCCGGGTGTGGTGGTGCATGCCCGTAGTTCTAGCTACTTAGAAGACTGAAGCCAAAGGATTACCTGAGCCCAGCAGGTCAAGGCTGAAGTGGCTGTGAGCATACATATTTATTAATCCATAAAAATAAATGAATAGATTAATTTAATTAAATTAAATAAGGCCAATTTCAAGACATTTATCTAATAATAAGGTCACCCAAGTGGATGTTGTAAAGTCCCATGGAAGACCACACACACATACCTTACGTTTCTAAGCTTGCTGGACCTGGGATTAGGACAAGACATCCAAAGAAAGAAAATAATGTATAATTCCCCTATTTACAGCCGCCTGCTGCTCAGAGAAGTTATACACACACACACATCACAAAAAAATAATGGTAGGGACAAAGCAGGAGCCCAAGTTTCCATTAACTCAATCTTTGAATAGTTAAATTTTGTAAGAAATTAAGACATCTTTAATAGACATCAAGGAACACAATTAAATAGTAACAACTAAAAAAATTATTAAGACTTTATCAGGCCGGGCGTGGTGGCTCAAGCATGTAATCCCAGCACTTTGGGAGGCCGAGACGTGAGGATTGCCTGAGTCCAGAGGTTTAAGATCAGCCTGAGCAACTTGGTGAGCGCTACTTGGTTCCAGATACTTGAAAGACTGAGGCGGAAAGATCGCCTGAGCCCAGCAGGTCAAGGCTGAAGTGGCCGTGAGCGTGCCACTGCACTCCAGTCTGGGCGACAGAGTGAGACTCCAACTCAAAAAAAAAAAAAAAAAAAAGAATTTAGCATCCAGTTTTTATATCTGTGACTTAAATATTTTTATTTTTAAAGGTGTCTGTTTAAAGCAATAAATAATTTTGAAATATGTAATAAATGTGTACATATTTACATATGTATGTACGTATTTGTATATATAGGAAAGACATTAAACTCTCTTGCTTACTGCAGCTAAAGCAGTAGGTACTTGGAAAGCTATTGATAGGCAGGGAGTTTGCAACGTGATCTGTGAAAATCACACCCTCCTAACAAACCTCAACTTTGTTATATAAACGTTGAACCAGATTGATCTGGTGCAGCCAGTAGGGCACTGTTGATTTATTGGGTTTTTTTTTTCTATTTAGTAAGTTGTATATAGGACACGGATATAATTTTAGCATTCATGGTATCATCAGTGATTTTCAACTGAAAAATAGAATGTTATTACTGATCTCATTGTGGGTTTTGAAAACTGCGGTAAATTTTGCTCTTTTTCTGACATTTGATGTTAACAATTATTGAATGTTAGAGATAGAAGGGGATATGGATGATCTGGTATATTCTCTTTCTCATACAGGGAGGGAACTGGTAACAGAAATCAAATGATTTGCCCAGGGTCCCAGAGCTGGCACGACAAACCCTGTCTCCCTATTCACTTGTGCCTTCTGTGAATATCCTGATTTGATTTCCCCAGTTTAGTATTTAAAATAAAAAAAAGAAGACTGAAGCTGCTTTATTTTGAGGAACTTTCAGCATTAAATCCCCTGATACAATGAAACCCAGGTACACTGATTTTTCCTCTGCCCTGCATACTATACTGTGGACTAGCCAGACTGTTGCTCACCCTGCGATGTGTCTTCAGGTAGGGAGAGGAGGGCAGCTTTGCCTTTTGGAGGTAATTTTCAGAAAGGTCAGTGCCCAAAACAAATTCTTAGGGACATTGCCAGAGATGAAGTACTTTATTAATGACCTTTCTTAGGTTGGCATTCTCATTTGAATTAAGAATTCTTCAACATTTGTGGGGAAATGTGTGCTGATAGTAAGAGTCTTGGATGGGGATGCGGGGTGGGAGGCGGGGAGGGGAATGCGGGGCTTTTCTCTGGTCAGCTAACCTGGTAATTACCTCTGTCTTTTTTCAGTTCATGGAGGGGTCGTCTCACCCCACAACGTCTCTTATGTGGGCTGAGCCATTATGGGGGCAAAGTCAGAGGTGTCCCTGTCCCTAGGCCAGGAAAGAGTTTATGCAGCGAGGAATTGACATTTGTTTGAGTCTAAATACATAGAACTGTGTGTGGTTCTTGCTTTGGGATACTTCTTCTTTCTTAATTTGAAATAAAATAAAGTGACTTCTTTTTTTTTCTTTCTTTTTTACCAGTTGTTTCTCCTAAAGTTGATAGCTCTTGCTGATCTAGAATGCAAAGAGCCAAAAATAGGCACAATTTTGCTTTCGTTTCATGTTTATATTGATGTTTCCAAGGCTCTGTAAAATCCTGACATTATTTCTGTATCATCAGAAGAAATTTATAATGTACGTATTGTACTTTCATTAAAAATTGCCAAAGTCTCAGCAAACCAGGAATACTTAGCACCCCAAGTATTCTCTATAACAAAGGAAAGTTTGGAAACAAAATATTTATACAAGGACAATGTACAAGATTTATTAGGTGTATCAGTCATTGTATTAGTACCTGTGACTTCTGTAACAAATGACCACAGATTCAGTGGTGGTTTAAAACGACATGGGTTTACTTTCTTAATCTTCTGGATGTCAGAAGTCCAAATGCGGTCTCCCTAGGCCAAAATCAAGGGGTTAGCAGGGCCAGGCTCCTGTGGAGGAGAATCCTTTTCCTTGCCTTTCCCAGCTGCTATTACTGTATTCCTGGCATTCTTTGGCTTGAGACTGCTTCATGTTCAAAGCCAGGAGAATGGCATCTTGCTGTATTCTTCCCATTGCTTTTTTCTGAAAGATCTCCCTCAGTCTCCCTCTTAGAAGGATACCTGTGATGACACTTAGAGGTGATTTGGATAATCTCCCCATCTCAGGAGCTTTGATTTAAGCACAGCTGCAAAAGCTCTTTTGCCATATTAGGGAACATTCACAGATTCCAGGGATCAGGACCCAGATATCTTTGGGGCCCTAGTTCAGCCAACTGCAGCTATGAATGTAAAGGCATGCTTGGTGAAGAATGGGCTAATTCATCCTCTCCTCTCAGGTCCTTCTGTTGGGCACCTCCCTCCCTCTCCCATCTACTCCATGAAGTATCTCCTGCTTCATCCCTTCCCTGTTCTGTGGGTTCCCACCCGCTGCTCAAGTGAGTCGTTGGGAATGTCTTAGAATGCCAGCATTCTCCAACTGGGGAGATATTAATTTGGTAAATATCTGTGAACTGTGTCAGAGCAAACAGGTCCTGCACCTCAGAGTAAATTCCTTCCCAGCCTGCCAGGCTGCATTTGCAGGCTGCCTGTCTGTTGGGTCCTCATCTGCCTCCCGTCCTCTCACCTGAGTCCTTCAGGTCTTCTTCTTGAACAGAAACCGAGAGACACGGCATTGGCCCTGATCTATGAGCCCATCTGCCCCCTAGACTGGATCTATCACTTCCCTTCTGTGAACTTCATCTTCCTTATCATTAAATGGGGAGTTGGTGATAGGTATCTCTAAAAACTTGTTGAGCTTTAACATTTTGTGAGCTTTAACATTTTGTGATCCTCTGATTCTGACCAGCCTGAAGATACCCCAGCTCACCCTGCCTCGACTGCCCAGCCGCATTCCTATTCTAGACCCTGCCAGGGCCGCCACATGCCCTGCACAGGGCTGTAGAGATGTGTGCAGCCTGGCCCCATCCTCTAAACCTGCTTCTGGAGGTGGAGATGGGGGTTGCACCCACTGCCCAAGAGATACGGTTGTATCATGGGGGTCAGTGTCCTCATGTCCCAGAACCAGGGGCTGGAGGACCTCGCCTGTAATAGCAGGAGGTCCTCAAGTGCGGCCAAAGACTGGGGCAACAGGCAAATGTTTGTAAGGCTTTCGTGTATCTTTGTGTGTGGCTTGACTTGCTATCTTTTATTTTAAAGGGTATTTTATTTTAAGGATAGCCTGAAGTGGGGTCTTTTCCCACATTATAAAAATACTCAGCCATCTTTTCTTGTATAGCTTAGTGAATTTATCATCCTGGATGATTTTTCAGGTTATAACACACCGCATATAAACCCACACAACACACCAGAGAATACAGGAATGGAAGTGAAAGCCAGTACCCCCGATCTGATCCCAACCCAGGAAGTGACTCCAGGAAAGCAGAGCGTGATCCTCTTCCCCGAGTTTCTCTGTGCTCATGGGCAAGTGTACTGATAGAAGTCCTCACAGAACAGGGTCACATTATACAAGGAACTGTTGTGTTTTTTACATTTAATATTAGAAACACACAAAATAATGTTGAGGGCCCCAAAAAGAAATGCTCAAAGTTGTGTGTGTGCCCTTGCCTGCTTACTGGACTAGATCATTTGTGGTAACACTCAGCAAGGAGGGGAAGAGTGCCGTTGCTGTGGAGGTCTGTGTTCATGCCATGCTGACTTTCCATCCATCGTTCCAGGTTCTCCATCATGGATCCTCTCGCAGAAGCAAATGGCACCTTTGCCTTAGACCTTTTGAAAACGCTGGGCAAGGACAACTCGAAGAACTTGTTTTTCTCACCCATGAGCTTCTCCTCTGCCCTGGCCATGGTCTTCTTGGGGGCAAAGGGAAACACTGCTGCCCAGATGGCCCAGGTACTGTTTCTGGGCAACTGTAGATGCTACTAATTGACAACTGATTCGGTTCTCCACATTCCAGATCCCAAAGGGATTTGCTCTAGACAATTAACTGTGGGTGTTGCAGGGTGTGGATGGAGAGTTGAAAGGGAAGGCCAGTCTTGCCAGAGCACCCTGGGCTAAGTGCCTGACATTATCTGGGGTGGAAGGGAGGGGCGCTGGATTCAGAGAAATGAAACTATCACCACATGGTTTAGCATGTTCTTGAGTTTGTATTTAGATGTGAAGTCACACAGTTCAGGTTGAGTCCTGTAGTCTTTGGATATTGTCACTTGCTTTGTGATAGCTAAGATGCTTTATTTTCTCATTTATGTGTAAAATCCTCTTAGAGATTGATAGGCTAAAAAGACAAATTTCCTGTTCCCCCCAAACTTACAATGATGAAACACAGTGGGATAACTGAAATAGGTACTCCCTCCAAAAGTGGTGGGGGAAGGTGTATTACTACTAATACTAGTAATAGTATTAGCTATTACTAGTGCTGCTGTGATAAAACACCACAGGCTAAGGGTTTCACCCACAGGGATTCACTTATTTTTCTCACAGTCCCGGAGGCTGGAACTCCTCGATCAGGGTAGGGCAGAGTTGGTTTCTGCAGAGACCTCTCTCCTTGGCTTGCAGATGGCATCTTCTCTCTGTGCACCACATGGTCATTCCTTTCTGCACATCTGTATCCTCATCTCTTCTTATAAGAACACCAGTCAGATTGGATTAGGGCCCCCTTTAGGACCTCATTTTAACTTTATTACTTCTGTAAAGGTCCAGTCTCCAAATAGTGTCACGTTCTGAGGTACTGGAGTTGGGACTTCAACATGCAAATTTTAGGGGACACATTAAGCCCATCAATAAGAGGCGTGGGAAGCATGTCACAATCACTGAACTGTAGCACTTCTGAAACTCAGCCAGGTGTGCAAGGCCAGTGCCTCAGCCCCGAGTACAACGACTGTCCTTGACCGAGCCCCCACTGCGGCTTTCCAGAGCTGCTCCTCAGCTGCTGTGCCTTGGCCATGGCTCTCTCCTCTGTGTTCTAGCCAAGGTCTCATGTGTGCTGCCCCTCTCAGCCCACTTCCTGCCCCATAGACTGTGGGACCCACAGGCCTCCCTTCACTTTGAGCTGTCTCTCCCTTAAAAACCACTGCAGGGCCAGGTGCAGAGGCTCATGCCTGTAATCCCAGCACTTTGGGAGGTGGAGGTGAAAGGATTGCCTGAGCCCAGAGGTTCAAGTCCAGCCTGGGCAACTTGGTGAGACTTTGTCTCTACATAAATAAAAAAAATTAGCCAGGTGTGGTGGCGTGCACCTGTAGTCCCTTACTTGGAAGAATGAGGCAGAAGGATCACCTGAGCCCAGCAGGTCGAGGCTGTGGTAGCTGTGAGCTGTGCTATTGCACTGCTTTAGCCTGAGCGGCAGAATGAGTAGCCTGACTCAAAAAAAAAAAAAAAAACCACCACTGCGGGATTTCTATCTATCAGCTTAGAGTCTGCCTCCCTGGGCAAAAGCCTCATGTGTGCACATGTTTGGGACAGTGCTCCGTGTTGGGCTGGGCATTGGTGCTATGGGTTGGAGTCCTGGAGATGCTTGAAAGCCCCTTGTCCAGCCAGGGGGGTCTATAGTTGCTGCTGAGGATTAGCAAAGTGGATATTGACCTCACCTCGAAGTCAGAAATTAGGCTTTGATCTTAGTCCTGAGGCCAGTTTTTACCTTAAAATCATTTGCCAGCTGAGGAGGCTGGGAATAAGAAATATTTTTATTTTCCACCCAACATATCCTGGGTTGAAAATAGTTCTTTTAAATTCTGCTTGAAAATGGAATAATTCCTTCTTTAACTCTTCCCTAGCAGCTGAAAGGAGCCATGTTCTTCCTGGACCCCTCAGCCAGATGCACAGGTTCATGGGGGATATTTCCTACCTCCTCTGTAGCTGCAGGCGACCGTCTTTCCACTAATCCTACTGGCACACACCATGGCTCCCTTCCTCCAGCTCCTAGAAGTAACAGTGTCACGGTTCTTCCAGATTCTGCCAGCTGCCTGGGTTCAAAGCCAGGGCCACATATTTTAGGGTTACAATAAATCAAAAAATTAGCCAGGCACCTGTAGTTTCAGCTACTTGGAAGGCTGAGGCGGAAGGATCACCGGAGCCCAGCAGGTTGAGGCTGTGGTGGCTGGGAGCATGCCACTGCACTCCAGTCTGGGCGACAGAGACTCCAACTCAAAAAAAAAAGGTTCTTGTCATGACAGAACTCCACTCTATCTGACCTGGAAGTTTCATGAAGTTCTCTTTGACTGTTGTCTAGGTCTCGGTTCTCTTCCAGGTGACTCTCCCAGGCAGTGGCTCTTCACCCCAAGGCTCTCTACATGGCCTCCATTGGGATAGTTTGCACTTACAGTGACTGGAGTGCAAGACATGGCAGCTGTCCGGCCTTTTAAAAAGGGCCCAGACCTGGAACAACATCCCTTCTGCTGAATTCAGTTGGTTGGAGCCAGTGGCAGGGCCAGCCCAGACCTCAGGGCGGGAGAGAGCCTGAACCATCCAGCATCAGGAGCGGCCTGTGTTTGTGGCAGCCTTGTTAGCAGCCACACTCCAAGCAGTGAGCACAGAGAGCCTGGGCTTGGGGAGGGGCATTTCTGCTCATACCAGCACTTTCCATACCAGGGCGCTGGGAGGGAGCTTTTGAGACATTCTGGTGGTTAACTGGATGAATGTTTTGAACGGTAATAAGGATCTGCATGGTGACTAAGCAGAGTTTGGTGTTGCCCAGTCTCCTGAAGTTGTATGTTGTTACTGTGTTTGATTTTAGGTGCTGTCTTTAAATAAAAGCGGTGACAGCAGGGACGTCCACCAGGGCTTCCAGTCCCTTCTCACTGAGGTGAACAAGACTGGCACGCAGTACTTGCTTAGGACAGCCAACAGGCTCTTTGGAGAACAGTCTTGTGATTTCCTCTCTGTAAGTCACTAAAGAAATAAAGCTGACAGGGTGATGGGAGGGGAGCCGGACTCAACAAGAAGCATGTGGGCTCTGAATGTCATGATACCATATATTCAGTTTCGCAGTTTGTTTCTTTTTACCTACTGATATGTCTTAAATTCTTTGCATCTCAGTATATGTGGCTCTACCTCGTGCTTTTGAACTGCTGATGTCCCTAAGCATGGCTATATCTTGATGTTGTAAGCTGTTCCTCATTGATGAGCATTTAGCTCAAAGCCAACCTGGGCTATTACCAACATCAAGTGTTTTTACACATGATTTTGTGCATATTCACATGTTGTTCCAAGATCGGTTTGTAGCGAGGAGGAAAGAAGTGAAGCTTTGAAAGTTTGTTAAATATTGCTAAATTGGGCCAGGCATGGTGGCTCACACCTATAATCCCAGCACTTTGGAGACAGAGGCAAGAGGATTACCTGAGCCTAGGGATTTGAGACCAGCCTGGGCAACATGGCAAGACCTCATCTCTACAATAAATCAAAAAATTAGCTGGCCATGGTGGCACACACTTGTAGTTCCAGCTACTTAGAGGACTGGGGCAGAAGGATTGCCTGAGCCCAGGAGGTCAAGGCTATGGTAGCCGCAACTGTGCACCTGACTACACTCCAGCCTGGGTGACAGAGTGAGATTCTGACTCCAAAAAAATTCCTAAATTGCTCTCCAAAATGTTGATTCTATTATGTTCAGGGTTATTAGCAGAGGGCTCATTTCCACTTGTCATCAACATTGCATATTGTGACCTTTTAAATGAGTTTGAACAACTTTTCTCAAGTTTTTTGAGCTTGTGTATGTTTTCTGAGAATTGCCTATTTATATATTCTTTGCACTTTTTTTCTATTGGGCTGTATGCCCTTACTGACTTATAAGAGTTTGGAATATTAATCTTATGCTTTTCTATGACTTTTTCCCATCATTTCTCAAACTAGTTTCAGACTCTTCATTAATTGTTTTAAAATAAATGGTGTGAAGTGAATAAATGGTGGTCAAGTGTGAGGTCAAATATTGGTAAGATTTATACACTACAGTGTGATTTTTTTTTTTTTTTTACAACTTGTTTTAGTCTTAGCTACTTTCTAGGTTATTGTCTTCTTTCTATATAAAGAAAAACAAAACTTTAACAAACACAAAGGTTTGGCTGATTCACTTTAATTTTCTTTCTTTTTTCTTCTTTTTTGATGGATGTTTTAAGGAAAGCATTGATATTTAAAATTTTCATATTACAAAAAAGATTTGAAATATTTATCAGTTATTTCTCATTTACTGTCAAAAGGATTCAGTATCAGTCTCAATAAGTAATTAGATAATCCCTTTAGTATGATTATTCACAGCTTATAAAACAGCAATGTATCAAGTAGCAGACAGTTATTTTCAAATATGTTTAAAAGTTATAAAAATCACCCAAGGGTATGGGAAGTTATCAAATATGCAAGTGACTGGTTTGCTTCCAGACTATTTTTCTTAGGTTGGGATATTTAAAATTTTTTCAAAAACATTGATCAACAAACTGAGCTGCAAAATTGGCAAAGCAATACTATGTGAGGGTTAAATGAAAAGCTATATGTTCACCTTGTGCAGTGCCTACAGTATACTGAGACTTCAGCAATGTTACATAAAACATTAAGAATGAAAATAATTCATCTGATCCTCAAAGTAACCCTCTGAGACATAGCTAGTGTTACCTCTTCATTTACAGAAGACAAGGAGGCATAGAGGAACTAGTTGACTTTATAGGTTGTAGCACTGGTGTTCATAACTACTGTGTCACATCATTTCTCTAACCCTTTGCACTCAGATGTTCCCTCTCAGGGGACATCATAAATCTTGTATGTCCCCTCTCAGGGGACTGTTGATTGCTGGTGATTATATAGGACAAACTTATGCAAGTGCAGATTTTTCAAAAATGTATATTTCCTTGAAGTTTTCCATTCAAAAACAATGAAAAAAACCTATGTCTCAATGGAAATTTGTCGAGCTTCTGATTGATCAGTTGAGAAGTGGTTTTCAGGAATCACAAGTATATCTATCCTTCCACATCGCCTTTGAACAACAGACTGCACAATAAATTACATGTTATTAATGTGGGAGGAAGAAAATGAGACTGCATTGCCTACTCGAATAGATAAACACCAGGTGGAGGATGTCAGACAAATTATTACTGCACAGCATGTATATACCTGCAATACATGTCAGTGACTGTTCACACATTACCACACATTAGAAAAACATAAGATATAAAATTTTGATTTTTTTGTCATAAATAAGTTCCTTAATGTCCAAAATTCCATTATAAGCCAAATATCATTACAATAAAGAAATTGGTTCTAGCACTATACTGTTTAATATGAAGTGATTCGTTTTTCACTATTTCATAAATGGTAGGTGATCCATGAGATGTCTCTGAGTGCAAAGGGCTAATGATATACTGAAGAAGAAATGTGAAATCCTATAATAGAAGAAACAGTGGCTCATACCTGTAATCCCATCACTTTGGGAGGTGGAGGCAAGAGGATTGCCTGAGCCCAAGGGTTTGGGACCAGCCTGGGCAACTTGATGAGACCTTATTTCTATAATAAATCAAAAAATTAGCTGGAAATATCGCCTGAGCCTAGCGGGTCGAGGCTGTGGTAGCTGTGAGCATTCCACTGCACTCCAGCCTGGGTGACAGAGTGAGACTTTGACTCAAAAACAAAAAACAAAAACACCTGTAATCCCAATGCTTTGGGAGACAGAAGCAGGAGCATCACTTGATGCCAAGAGCTCAAGGTTACAGTGAACTGCCACTGCAATGTAGCCTGGGTGACAGAGTGAGACCCTGTTTCTGTAAAACAAAACAAAACAAAACCAGTTCTCAAAAGGGGCATTAAGTGTTTAACCATAAGCTATTCAAAAGAAAGACTGGAAATCATTCCATAGTGTACTGTCAACATGATTAGTTATTCCAGCTCATTTATTTTCCATCAAATTTTCTATATGGCAGAATGTAGCTATTCATCAATATCGTTATCATTTCATTGAATGTATTAGCAAATTAAAATTTGAATTTGTTTTGAGAGTTGTTCACAGTCTAAAATTGATCCATCTAGCATGATAGCTAGACACAAGTAGCTATTTAAATTCCAATGCAAATAATTAACATGGGATAAAATAACATATTCCACTTGACTGCACTAGCTGCGTCTCAGGTGCTCAATAGCCAGGTAGTTCCCTTTTGGAAGGTGCTGAATTAGAATATTTTGTTATCACAGAAAGCTGTGAGGGACATGCTGGTGCAGAATTGCTCATGTTTCCATGTTCTGTGGAGCCTCAGAGCTTGGTCACACCCTGCTGTTCTGCAGTGTAAGGGGGCTATGGCTCTTGCTGGGCTGACCCCCACCCAGCATGTCCAGGGGCTATCAGGAGGGACGCATTCTAGTGACTGCATTGCAATATCCTATTAGTTACCTCCCTGATGCATAGTTAACCCTTAAAGGACCAGCACTTCGTGAAGTTTATTTGATAATCAGACCATGGTTTGACTTAGTTTATAAGCTTGGATTAAATATAGCTAAAGTGGAGAAGTTCTGTTTTAGGTTAATTCCACATATTTATTTGTAAGTTATGTATGCAAATTATAAAATTATTGACTTTCTGATTTGGTGCAATGAAGAAGTAAGCTGTTGGTGTTCACTATTTTTGGAGCTGTGCAGTTATGTCACTCTGTCTATTCTAGACTTTTAAAGATGCCTGCCGAAAATTCTATCACGCAGAGATGGAAGAGCTTGACTTTGTCAGTGCTGCAAAAGAGTCCAGAAATCACATAAACACCTGGGTAGCTGAAAAGACAGAAGGTGAAATATAGTGTTATTCTATTTGTAATAGTATCTTAATCGTTTTATTATCATTCTTTCACAAGACCTTCAAATGTAAACAGAATTATTTTTTTCCCTGTAAACTACAAACTTTAAAAATCTGCTTTTGAAATATTGTCAATATTTGACATTTTGGAAATGTCAAATGTAGGACATTTTGGAAATGTTAAACGTGTGACCTTTTTTTCTAGCTTTTCCCTTCCCATCATGTACCTGTGGTATCACAATATTTGGTTCAATTCTGGAGCAATCATATTTAATTTTTGGAGGGTGGGGTAAATGTTAGAGTAGTCTTTCCTTTCACAAATAGAATTTTTCTTTTATTTTAAAGATGTGGGATACGATTAGGATTAGGTATACAAGTGGTCATTGAACAGGTAAAATTTGGGCCTTCCTTTTGTCTCCACTTTGCCTGGTTTGAGATCAGGTATCTTTATTGATGTTATGTGCCCCTCACAAATAGCATTTAACAACATGCATTTTGAGTTGAACTGCCTCCCTCATGAGTACAACTCATCTCTATGCTCTGGTCTACCTGCAATTCTTCCTTTCCACCGTTCTTTAAGCTTGTAAAGAGCATCTTCTAACTGCCCAACTTTTTGCCAGTCTTTTAAGTTACTGTCTTTAAGTCATAGGCACCAGTCATCTCTGTCTCATGTGTTATGAATTCATTTTGCGTATATTAACACTTACTTGTTCACTTTAAGAATTTTATTCAAAAGATGGTGGTTTTCTTGCCAGTACTTTGAAAGCTTTTGTTAAATGTCCCTTTATATTTGGGGGACAGTGAAACTCTTTATCTGTATACTTGACTGCTCAAGGAGATGGCCCCATCTGAATGTCCTTGCTAACGTGTCATGCATCAGCAAACTTTTTTTTTCTGAGTCAGAGTCTCACTCTGTCACCCAGGCTGGAGTGCGGTGGCACACTCATGGCCACTGTAGCCTTGACCTGCTGGGCTCAGGCAGTTCTTCCTCAGCCTTCCAAATAGCTGGAACTACAGCCACTGTGCCCGGCTAATTTTTTCGCCAAGTTGCCCAGGTCTCAACCCTCTGCTTGCCAAAGAGCTGGGATTACAGGTGTGAGCCACTATGCCTGGCCCAATCAGCAGACTCTTCTAACTTGTTCTTTAATTCTTCCTTTTAGGTAAAATTGTAGAGTTGCTGTCTCCAGATGCAGTGAATTCCTTGACTAATCTGGTTCTTGTGAATGCCATCTACTTCAAAGGAAACTGGGATAAGCAGTTTAACAAGCAGCAGACCAAGGAGAGACCATTTAAAGTCAGCAAGGTGAATACGGTAACAAAGGAGATTGTTGGACTGGTCCTTGTGTTCACACTGGCTTCTAACATATGTGACAAGTTGGCCTCAAGTCACGGTGCCTTGTGTGGCTGTGGGTAGCTGGCAGCCGGACTCCCCATGGCCTTGAGATGTCCTCTCATCCTGCTCTTCCTTCTGCGTGTCATCAGCGGTGGCTGTGTGCTCCTTGGCTCCTGGGCCAGCCCCCTACCCTGTCACCTGCCCTGCTCCCTACACAGCAAATCTAACAGTGTGGCTCTCGGGGCTCATTAAAACTTGAAAGTTCACACTCCAGAATATGGTGCTGAGGCTCTTGGGGGACCCGGATCCTGCCCATTTCTCTAGTTTCATTCCCAACAGGATCTACACACCTTTTTTTCTCCAGCAACATTCTCTGGAAGCCCTCCAGAGCCAGGCAGTCCCCCCTCGGTGGCCCCCAGAAGCCACTGCAGGGTTGAATGATGCCTCGCTCTGCTGCTATGTGAGCACAGGGACTGGCTCTCAGTTGGTGCTCAGTAAATACTGAACCATCTAGTGATACTCATTCTTCTCTTGATAGTAAGAATATGTTTTTGTTTTAAAACTAATCAACAAAGGGACATAGATACTGAGTTTAGCCATCTCCAGCTTGGAAGATGTTTCTTGCTGATAGCTCTTTATCTTTCTCTCACTAAATCCAGATTTGTCTTTTATGTTTTATTTATCTTTAATTAGAGATTTTTATGCACAAAAACAGAATAGATCAATTACTGTGTATTCTTCATTAACAGTAGGTTAGATCTTCTCTGGCAACTTGAGCCCGAACCTTCAGCTTCCCAAGAAATGTATTTTCTTCTTTTCTTTTTTAAGATTAGAATATACAGTTTATTTAGAAAGTAAAATTAAGAGAGAAAGAGTAGATTCATCTCCCCAAGGTAGGGGAGGCGGCCAAAACCAGGAAACATGGCGACAGCGATAGCTCAAAGAGCACATGGCCATACCACAGTCTAGTAGGATAATGGCCACAATGACCTGGCAATGGACTGGCAATGGCCAACAAATGTATTTTCTTTTGAGCTTTATTCTGGAAGGAACTGTCCTATTTTCCCCTGGCAAAGTCATTTCTCTTGAAATTAATCCTTAACAAGATGCATGTGAGGACATCATTCAACTATAAGTAACAGAAACCTCAGCTTCAGAAAGGGAAACCCTCCTTCCACATGGTGTCAACCACAGCTATTTTGTGCGGACTGGGGAGGTGAGGAGTCCTGTCCTGTGTTCTTGTCTCTGTGTGGAGAAAGACAGGGTGAGGCAGCTGTAGTACTCAGTGCACCATCCTGTGTGGGCGTGCTTCCAGGGTTTCAACTTGATATGGATTTTCATTTTAGCTCCTTATTCCTAAATGAAATAGAACTTATCTACACAGTTGTGTAGTTAGTGACTCATATAATTACAAAGATTGGATCCTTTCGTGTTACAAGATTGGAGGCTTTGAGCTCTGGAGGGTGTAGAGAGGCCTTGCCCAAGGCAGTGGTCAGTGAAATGGACCAAAACCAGCCCACTGCCTGCTTTTTTAGATCAAGTGTTATTGGCACAAAGCCATGCATATCTGCTTATATGTTTCATTCTACAACAGCAGGATTGAGTAATTGTGACAGAACTAGTATGTATGGCCACAAAACCAAAAACATATACTCTCTAGTCAGTTTTGGAAGATGTATGTCAATCACTAGCCAAGAAACAGAGTAAGGCAGCTAAGGTCCAGGAGGCTGTGCTCTCTGAAGGTCAGCTCAGGTGGGCCTCGACAGGGTGAGAGCAAAATTCTACAACAGCAGTGTCTTTGATTTGTTCCATTTAATACAGAAAAATGTGCCATAACAGAGAACATATAGGGCCTGCAGCTGTGCCTGTAGCAGGGTGTTCAGAGATCTGCTAGGATTAAATTACAGAGGCATCAGACACTAAGGAGTTTTGTTGGATAGGGCATAGTCACCATCTATGGCTTTTTCTCACTGGTGGGGATGCACTGGTGACCAGTGCAGTTCTTCCTAGTAAGATGTGTACATTTTGCCTGGTGTTTTCAATATTCTTGCTCATTAGTTCATTTGTTCATTTTTCAGTCCTAGGCACTATTACAATAGTTGCAAACTCAGGGAAGCATGTCTGCCCTCATGAAGCTTATGTGTTCCTGGGGAAAGATAGCAAGCATAAATCAGAACACAGGAGGCCAGGCATGGGAGCTCACACCTGTAATCCCAGCACTTTGGGAGGTCAAGTCAGGAGGATCAGTTGAGGCCAGGAGTTCACAATCAGCCTCAACTGGTCTTGAACTCCTAGCAAGACTTGACCTCTACAGAAAAATTCTTTAAAAAATTAGCTGAACATGTTGGCACATGTCTGTCCTCCCAGCTACTTAGAAGAGAAGACTAAGGCAGAATGGTCACTTGAGCCGAGGAACTCACTAGAGCCCAGGACTTTGAGGTTGCTAGTAGCCATGATTGCACAACTGCACACCAGTCTGGGCAATAGAGCAAGACCCCAACACTAAAATAAATAAATAAATGCATAGGCACTTATTAGTGGTAAATGCTACAGAGACATACCAAGGAAGGGGATAGGAAATTGTGTTTGGGGTGGGGGTGTGATGTCAGGTTTATCAAGGAAAGCTTCCCTGTGAAGGTGATGATCACACACAGACTGGAAAGGGGCGGGGGTATGCTCTCCAGGTGCTGGAGATGGTATGAGCCAGGTTTGCCCACAGAACCATGAAGAGACCCCTTTGACTGTAGCCGGTGAGCAAAGGGAGAGGGAGGAGGGGTGAGCTCTTGGCATGGTCATTTCAGGACTTCAGCTCTTGCCTGAGTGCAGGGGCCACAGAAGGGTGTCTTGCCAAAGAGCCGTGTGATCTAACTTAGGCTTCACCAGATCCCTCTGGCTGCTGCGCCGAGAACAATCAGGCAGAGGTTGTCACGAGGTTCCAGAGTGAGGCTGGCAGCAGTGGGGGCAAAAAGAAGAAGCCAGATCTTGGTTATATTTTCAGGATAGAGCTAATATAATTTGCTAATGAGTCAGAGACAGGGTGTGAGAGAAAAGTGGGGTAAAGGGCACTCCTGGACTTTGGACAGCTGGACAATGGTATTGCTACTTGCTGCTGTGAGCAGAGTTGTAGACAGAGACGACTTGAAGGGATCTATAGAGCCTAGTGTTATAGGTGACACTGGGAGTTCATTTGTTTCCTTTCTTCCTCCCTCCCTTCCTCCCTTCCTTCTTCCCTTCTTTCCTTCCTCTCCCCACCTCCCTCTCTCTCCCTCCCTCTCTCTCTTTCCCTCCACCCTTTCTTTCTATAAGGTCTCGCTCTTTCACCAGGGTGGAGTGCAGTGGTGCAATCATAGCTCACTGAAGCCTTGAACTCCTGACCTCAAGCAATCCTTTCACCTCAGGCTCCCGAGTAACTAGGACTACAGGTCCCACCATGCCTGGATATTTTTTAAATATTATTTTTTGTAGAGATAAGGTCTTGCTATGTTGCCCAGGCTGGTCCTGAACTCCTGAACTCAAATAATTCTCCCTCCTTGACCCTCTAAAGTGCTGGCATTACAGATGCACATCACCATGCCCAGCCAGGAGTTTCTTCTATGTCCAAATGCAGTGGGCATGTAAGTGAGCAGTAAAATGCAGAAGTCTAGGGTCTAGGGAGAGGGCCAGGCTAGTGATTTAAATGTGGGATTTCCATTTAAAGTCATGAGACTGAATGAGATCATCAGAGAGAAAAGAAGTGTCAAGTTGAAGCCCCGGGCACCCCAGTGTCATGAAGAAGAGTTGGCAGAGGAGGGACAGATGGAGTGTTCTGGAAACCAAGGGAGAAAGTGTTTTTAGGGGCCAAGTATTGGCAGCTCTGTTGAATTTGTCCAGTGTGTCATCTGGGTCTTGTTTCAGCTTAATGCTTATCTGTTTCCTTTGTAGAATGAGCAGAAACCTGTGCAAATGATGTTTAAGAAATCTACTTTTAAAATGACCTATATAGGAGAAATATTCACCCAAATTCTGGTGCTTCCCTATGTCGGCAAGGAGCTGAATATGATCATCATGCTTCCAGATGAGAACACTGACTTGAGAACGGTAACAGAACTAAGTGGTGATGGAACCATACTGGCAAAAGCCTTGCGGTCAGGCTTCCACTGTGGCTGTGCTCCCTTCCCCTTGTCTTTTTAATGCTAGCACAGCTGTGAGTGCAGCCACCCTGCCGCCCAGTACAGAGCACTCAGGGTATCGCGCACGGCCCCACTGATCAGCACCACCCTAAGTCTTAAAGTCTTCCACTTTGTCCTTCTAGGTGGAAAAAGAAATCACTTATGAGAAATTCATAGACTGGACGAGGCCAGACATGATGGATGAAGAAGAGGTGGAAGTTTTCCTCCCAAGATTTAAACTGGAGGAGAATTATGACATGAAGAATGTCCTTTGCAGCATGGGTATGAGCGACGCCTTTGAGCCAGGAGCAGACTTCTCCGGAATGTCGTCCAAGAGAGGACTGTTTCTATCCAAGGTTGTGCATAAGTCCTTTGTGGATGTCAATGAGGAAGGCACGGAAGCTGCAGCTGCCACAGCTGCCGTCATGATGCTGCGGTGTGCCCGGATCTCCCCTCGGTTCTGTGCCGACCACCCCTTCCTTTTCTTCATCCAGCATTGCAAGACCAACGGAATTCTGTTCTGTGGCCGCTTTTCCTCTCCATGAGGACATGATGGCTGCCATGTGCAGCCGCTCTCTCTCCTGCTGACCAGCTGTCTTCTGACACTCCACAGTGTGCCTGTACCCCAAGTGGCCTTATCTGTGTGGTTCAGCAATAAAAGGCCTGATGGTGGAATGCCATGTTCAAAGCTCTGTGTCTGTGTGTCTGCCTGTGAGATATCTTTTTTGCTGCTCTCTGCAGGTCTGGGTTGTGTTGGCAGGGGCAACACTGGTCACTGAGCTCCCGCCTGCTGGGGTTGAGGTATTACTCACCCCCATAGATGTGAGGCCTGTGGCTTCACTGTGGGCAGCAGCTGCCCTCGGCATCAACCATGCAACTCTTCCTCAGGCATAAGAAGATAAATGGTGCTTCTCTGTCTTCTCTACTTGGTGAGGAGGAAACTTTACCCCACTTCTAGTGCGAGAACAGAGTGGAATGGAAGCAGTGGAGGGTGCGGGGAACTGGATTCCAGAGCTGCAAGCACTCCAGAAGCATGCACGGAGGTGGGAGAGCAGGTGACTCAGATGGGGGAGAAAACAGTCCCCTTCCCATGGGTGTTTCTGCTTTCCCGGGGACGAGCGGGTCACAGTGCTGTTCAGATGCACCAGACAGATGAGACATGTTTGGTCTCAGTAATGTAGTTTATGGTTGTGTTACGACTTTTTGTTTCTCTGCAAGTATTACAACCAGAAAAGGTGGCTGAGGTTTCTGGGGCTACTTTTGTCACTTGCTGGAAATGTGGTCGCGCACTCAGCAGTACAGGAGGGTGTCGATGGGTGGGGTCCCTGGGGAGGGGCTTATGCTGCCGTCCAGGGCGGCCTGTGTCAGGCAGTGGGAGCCCTGCCTGTGACCCGATGGGTCAGCCCTCCCCTCTCTCTGCCTGGCCCCTTGTCCCTTTGCTTCCATTCATTTCAGTGGGAGCAGCACTGGGAGGTATGGCCATGACGAGCGGGAAGAGAAGGGAAGTGGGAGCCAGGGCTTTCATCCTCCTCCCTCCTCTGCATAGCATTCTTGATACTTTTTAAAGAATTAGGACAAGCCTGAGCCTGCGGGTTCGAGACCTGCCTGGGCAACTTGGCGAGCCTTCATCTCTACAATAAACCAAAAAATCAGCCAGGCATGGTAGCGCGTGCCTGTAATTCCGGCTACTCGGAAGGCTGAGGCGGAAGGATCGCCGGAGCCCAGCAGGTCAAGGCTGTGGTGGCCGGGAGCGGCTACGGCACTCCAGTCTAGGGGACTGAGTGAGACTCCAACTGAAAAAAAAAAAAAAAAAAAAAGAATTAGGACAAGTGGGCCTGGAATGAGGTGGAGCGGGATTTCTGACGTGATGCTTCAAGCCTCTGTGCTACAGCCGGGGGCAGTAGCAGCCTGGCGTCCTGTTCCTGGGGAAGGGTCCACTTGGGCAGGGAGGGAGCGAGGGTGAGTGGAACAGTCCATCTGTCAGGGCATCATGGTGCTCGGCTTCCTTTTTCCTGGGATGAGAACCCAGGACCATCTCAGTGGTGAATTATGATGAATGCTGGTAGCCCCACCTGTTGAAGATCCCTGACACCAGTCAAAGAGCAACAGACAATGTGAGCTCTGCTCTGAGGCTCCTGGCCCTCCCTGAGGTATGCCCTTCAGTGTCTGTGAAGCTGCTCTTGAAGAGTTCCCTATCACTTAGCATTCAGTTACATTTCAGTGAAAGGTCCAACCACCCAAGTAATACCTCTGCATCTTTTATAAAATGGCACTAGAAGACACTGGGATGATTTTTGTTCATTTAAAAAATTGTTTTAATTTAAAAATTTTCTACAGTGAACATATATATTCTTGTATAATTGGAAAAATATTTTAAAATATTATTTTGAAACTGTACAGGCTTTGCGTTATATTTAAATATTGTGGAACTGAGAAGGGAAGATCTGTTCTTTCCTTGTAAGTGATTATAATGCTCACATGCAAAGGTTTCTCTTTCATTGTTCCTTACCCTTCTCTCCTCACGTTCTCTTCATTTCAGTTCACTCACTCTTGAAATGGCTCAGCCTTTGGCAGTCAGGGCAGGCATAGCTCTGGGCTGGACAGCCCCTGTGCTTGGCCAAGTGGCTGACTGCAGTCATGCAGATAGTGGCCAGAGCCAGGGCGTGAGTGGTGAGGCCCTGGATGTGCCCATCCTCCGTAAGGGGTATGATTCTTTGAGGTGGTGGTGTGTGGTCTGGGGAAAGGAGAACTGAACTGTCGGCTGAGGCTGAACTCTGTTGTGCCTGCTTCCATCCATTCCCTTGCTGAAATCATCCACATCCATGCAAACAGGGCAGGCCTCACAGTCAGGCGGCACCTGGCTTCCAGTTTCCACACAGATGCTGTATGTGTCTCTCAAGGCATCAGCATTCCAGTCTTACTAAACACAGGCAGAGAATAAAAAAGAGGAGACACCTTTAGTTCACTGTGTATGGCTAGCACAGCCTTGATAATTTAAGGACAGTATGGAAAGTATAAATTTAGCCCATGAATACACAGGTACTGCAGCATGATAAAATTAATATCACCTGTCCCTTTGTAAAATAAAGGAGCTAGATCATAGGTCATATCACTAGATGTAGGAATAGCTACCTCACCCTCAAATGGATCACAGAGGCTGGTAAACACAAGTAATAGGCCCATCTATTGACAGGGTTGGGTTTTTCTCTTATTAGCCAGACGAAATGCAAAGGCCTTGCCGTACGATAACTAATTTCATTTTCATAGCAGCCTTTTGATATAGATTTCATTTCTTTTCTTTTTTTTTTTGAGTTGGAGTCTCACTCTGTCGCCCAGACTGGAGTGCAGTGGCTGCTTCCGGCCACCGCAGCCTCAACCTGCTGGGCTCCGGCGATCCTTCCACCCCAGCCTTCTGAGTAGCCGGAATTATAGGTGTGCGCTACCACACCCGGCTAATTTTTTTATTTATTGTAGAGATGAGGTCTCGCCT
>NW_007256165.1:109684-127052 GCF_000164805.1 Carlito syrichta | reverse complement strand
TGGGCGACAGAGTGAGACTCCAACTCAAAAAAAAAAAAAGAAAAGAAAAGAAAAGAAAAGGAGAAGTGAAAGAATAAAGCTTAGATTCACATTTGGTTTTTTGGAGGCTTGCTTCTTTGGTGAGTTTTTTCTGGAAAAACAGGTCATCTGTCAGTGGCAGTCATCATGTCTCCTCATGGATGTTTCATCTGGCCACAGACACAAATCCAAATTCAGTTTTTGGCAACCTTGAAAACATGCTAACTTGTGTATAGCTCTAATGAAGCTTACTCTTTCTTAATAAAAACAAAACCCAGGACCTCCTGACTTAGCACTTAAAATACACTCTCTTGCTGGTCAAAGACAGCCCAGGATTGAGCTTCTGTGGGCTCTCTTATGCCCCTCCTCACACTCACCATGTGCTCGTCTTGGTGTACAGCTAAGGGCACAGCTAAAGGCTATGATAGTTGAGGTCTATGCTGATGAATGCTGAAACTTAACCTTCACTGGCTACTATAAAGACAACATTCATAAGACACCATGGTAATAGTGGCTTCAGTTGTTTTTCAGGAACTTGAGCCAACTTCTGTCCTGTTCAAACTGGTTGAGACCACCAACCCTTCAACTGGGCTTGTTCAAGTTCCCAAGAGATGGTCGTTTAATGCCAGAGGGTCAAAAACTTCATCCTCAGATCATGCTAACAGTGACATTATCTGTACATATCTCCTGTGAAATGCCATGAACCCGACCAAACCTGCATAGAGTGAGCCAGTTACTTCATTTTCCCCCACTTAAACCATCCCACTTCCCTAACCCATAAATATCCCTAAACCTCATCTTCAGGAAGATGGATTTGAGAGCTGTTCTCTCACCTCCTAGTTCATTAGCCTTGTTAGTAAATCTTTTCTCTTCTGCAAAACCTACATCACAGTGATTTACTGTGTGGGGGCAGAAGAGACCTGGACCTGGCTGATAACATATATATCCAGTTGGTGATGGGCAGCAAAGAGGAAAAGCAGATACTGCCATAGATTTTTTTTTTTTTGTATTCATCAGCAGCTGCATCACGATTATTTTGTAGTTGTGATTATATAAAGAAAAGTTGTAAATGTTGATAGCTATAAATTCTATTTTGATTGGAAGAATATTGAAGATTGATTCATGCTATCTGAATTGTGTGTTCATTATAACCAACTCCAAGGTCCAAATTCATTAAGATTTGATTCATATTGTCTTTTTTTTTTTGAGTTGGAGTCTCACTCTGTCACCCAGACTGGAGTGCAGTGGCCGCTCCCGGCCACTGCAGCCTCGACTTGCTGGGCTCCAGCGATCCTTCCGCCTCAGCCTTCCAAGTAGCTGGAACCCCAGGCACACGCTACTGCACCCGGCTAATTTTTTTTATTTATTGTAGAGATGAGGCCTTGCCACGTTGCCCAGCCGGGTCTCGAACCCGCAGGCTCAGGCAATCCACTCACCTCAGCCTCCCAAAACATGGAATTACAGGCTGAGCCACCGAGCCTGGCTGATTCATATTGTCTCTAAGAAAATCTTCTGATATGCATTTTAACTAAATGTATGACAGTGTTCATTCACAAAATATACCGGGGGCACCCCCCCAAACAGAATTTACTTATTAAAAATTGTGTATTTATTCTTACATGTTTAAACTTCAGTCACTGGCCAGGTTCAGTGGCTCAGTCAGTAATCCCAGCGCTTTGGGAGGCCGAGGCGAGTGGATTGCCTGAGCCCACGGATTCGAGACCCACCCGGGCAACTTGGCAAGACCTCGTCTCCACACTAAATCAAAAATTAGCTGGGAGTGTTAGCGCACTCCTATAGTTCCAGTTACTTGGAAGGCTGAGGTGGAAGGATCACTGGAGCCCAGCAGATTGAGGCTGCAGTGGCCGGGAGCATGCCACTGCACTCCAGTCTGGGCAACAGAGTGAGACTCCAACTCAGAAACAAAAAACAAAACAAAACAAAAAACAACTTCACTCGTCTTCAAAGTACTCTTTGTTTTTTGCAATATACCTACCAATACTTTTTCTGCTGCTCAAAACAATTATTGAACTTGTCGATTTTGATGCTTTTTGTTTCACCTCTTCCACATTGGCAAAATATTTTCCTTTGAGGACTTTTATTATCTAGGAAACAAAAAACAAAAGTTGCTTGGGGTGAGATCTGACGAACAGGGAGAATGGGGGCACAGGGATCACGCCATTTTTGGTCAAAAACTGCTGAACACTCAGTGGTGTGGGCAACTGTGTTGTCACGGTGGAAGAACCAGTCACCTTTCTGCTGCAGCTTGGGGCGCTTCTTCCACAATGCAGCCTCTCTCAACGCTAGCTGGTACACTGATATGGATGGGTTCCTAAAACACTTACCCAGTGGGGGAAGCTTGTGCTACAAGGTACTTGCCCTCCAAAAGACAATTCTGGGCTTTTTTAGGTCACCCTCATATTTAATCACTGGAAGAGAGAACTTCTAAAAGTTTAATTTTGATTCTATCCATGAATTAAATTAAAAACTTAAACTGACCTTTAATTTGAAGTATCTGATGAAACTGATTTGGACAAAGTGTTAAGTTTATCTTCTGCCAACCGAGCTAATGTTTCCACATATTGCTCTATATTTTGAAAATAAAAGAAATTAATTTAGAGTAACTCACTTGATAAAATAAAAAGTCTACTTTATAAACTCCCATATAAGTCTAACCCCTGCAGCTATACTTATTTGGTTGCTATCTTTGGATAGAATTTTCTTAAAATGACTAACTTTTGGGCAACCCCCTTAGGTCCTCTCCTGCTCTGGGAGCGTTTCTGTTCTCTCAATAAATCCTGCTTTCTAAAAAAAAAAAACAAAAAACATTACTAACTTTTGAAGGAGATGCTGGTATTTCCTTATAGATTTACAGATTGGCATCTTCTGGTTTTTATGTGATCAGAAATAACACTATGGTACCACCATAGTGGTACACAACATTTTGTGCACACCCCATTTCTTGAGATATAAAAAATTAAGTACTTAATTTTTGAACTCACTGTTTGCTGAAAGGATTTATTGCAAAATTTTAAAAGTATAACCAAACGAAAATAAATAAATGCCTGTAGATTGCCTGTAGATTTTCACTAATCAATGAATGATAAAACCACAACAGCAAGAGAGATTGGGTTTATTTCTCTAACACAGTATAGCCTCTATTTCACTGTACGTATTTTAAGTACACCTAAGCTATAACTTTTTTTTCCAATTGACCCTGCCAAACCGTGGCTCCTTACAGATCACGACATGAGCCACATCGTACTCAGGTGGCTGTTGGGAAAAGCAGCATCAAATAATTCTCCCCCCAATACTAGAGGCCAGAAGGACTTAGCTGTTCATCACAGCTTCAACGGGTTAGTTCCTTATATGCTGTCCTTGAAGGTGGAGACTTCTGAAAAGAGCCAGGTAAAAAGAAACAAACTTACTGGCTGCCTTTCAGCTTTAATCACAGGTTAAAGTGAGAACTCTATGCACTGCTAGGTCACTTATCAATTTATTGTCTCTTGGCTCTACAGCATCCATTCCTGGACACGTAAATACTGGAGTTGGACCCTGTAAACATTACTATTCCAACTGTTTCAATGTTAGGCTTTGCCAATAGAGGACGCCGGTGAGATGCGACCAGGAGGGTGCAGTAGAAAGGCATTTCCCTTCCAGCATCTGGTCCTCCCTTGAGCACTCGGTACAGGAGCCCAGCAGTGCACATGGGCCGTCTCTAGCCATATTCTTATGCTTTCCCCATGCAACAGCCATTTCTACAATCACAAAGTCTGAAATAGCAGGCGACCATGTCCCTACCTAGCATTTTGTCTAGACCAGCTCCAGTTTCCCACTCCCTCCAGCAATGGCAGACAGCTTCTGTGGGCAATCTCTGGCCCATTCCCTTTACCAGTGGCAGATTCCTGTTTCTGTAGCAGCTGAATCCTCTTCAAAAAGGTCAGAATCTCTGCCTGAAGAGTGTGTGTGTTGGGCAGCAGGTCTTCTGAGACCTCAATCCTGTCATTGTTCACTGTCACTCAGTCTAAAGTAGCAGCTACTCCCTTTTTTACATGCTGCTTCTGCCTCTTTTCCCCTGATAAACAATTCTTTATATTAATTCTCATCTACTCAAACAAATGATGTGGTTTTATCTCCAGAGTGGACCCTAGCTGATATAACTGCAACAATGTCTACACAGGAAAGACTATGGTGGAAGCTTAAAGTATGGAATCAAGGTCTACCAATCCCTCTCCTGTAGTTTTGTTGTTGTTGTTGTTTTGTTTTGTTTTGTTTTTGAGTTGAAGTTTCACTCTGTCACCCACACTGGAGTGCAGTGGCCACTCCCGGCCACCGCAGGCTCGACCTGCTGGGCTCTGGCGATCCTTCTGCCTCAGCCGTCCAAGTAGCCAGAACTACAGGAGCGCGCTACCATGCCCAGCTAATTTTTGATTTATTGTAGAGATGAGGTCTCGCCAAGTTGCCCAGGCGGGTCTCAAACCCGCGGGCTCAGGCAATCCACTCACCTCAGCCTCCCATAGGCGCAGGATTACAGGCTGAGCCACCAGGCGGGGCTTCCTGTAGCTATTATTAACAGTACTTCACTAAGAATGAAAAACCTGTGACAAATGCTGAACCAGGCAGGGCACCAGGGCAAAAGACATAACCATGACTGTCTGGGACATACCATGTGTATGGTCATCCTACTGATATGCCCTGTTCCAAGAGGAGATGAGGACTATACTTCCTGTTGAACTTTCCTATCTGCGGTACATCCAAACAAAGCACCTCGAAGAGGAATGGATACATTTAAAAGGCAGTCAGACTTCTCTACCTGCCACCCACCTCCTTATCATTTAATACTTAGGTAGCACCCTTGGAATTAGTGGGGAGAATGACAAGGGACCAATGGCAGTTCCCAGATATATCATATCAGAAATGCATAGCAAGCCAGGCTCGGTGGCTCAGCCTGTAATCCCGCGCCTTTGGGAGGCTGAGGTGAGTGAATTGCCTGAGCCCGCGGGTTCGAGACCTGCCTGGGCAGCGAGACCTCATCTCTACAATAAATCAAAAAATCAGCCGGGCGTGGTAGCGCGTGCCTGTAATTCCGGCTACTTGGAAGGCTGAGGCGGAAGGATCGCCGGAGCCCAGCAGGTCGAGGCTGCGGTGGCCGGGAGCGGCCACTGCACTCCAGTCTGGGTGACAGAGTGAGACTCCAACTCAAAAAAAAAAGAAAAAAGAAAAAAAGAAATGCATAGCAGACCAAATTCACATCAATAGAGAAACAGTTAGGAAAATCTTGCCGTGAGAAAGACGTGTGTAAAAATGGTCCCAAAGGAGCTCTTGCATCATGACAAGGCTCACATAGCACTGTCTGTGAGGGAGTTTTTAGCCAGCAAACAAATTATTGTATTGGAACACTCTCCCTACTCCAAATGACTTTTTTCTTTACCCAAAGATAAAGGAAATATTGAAAGGAAGACATTTTGATGACATTCAGGACACCAAGGGTAATATGACAACAGCTCTGATGACCATTCCAGAAAAAGAGTTTCAAAATTGCTTTGACAGGTGAACTAGATGCTGGCGTTGGTGCGTAGCTTCCCCAGGGGAATACTTTGTAGGTGACCTTAGTGAAGGTCAGCAATGAGGCACGTAGCACATGTTCTAGGAGGGGTTTGTGAACTTATTGTCACACCTCATATATATGTATGTATCCCCTACTATCCAGGAGTGTCTTTCTCAAGGACTAAAAGCCATTCTTTTGAAATTGAATCATCAGGAAGGACAAGGTCTCTGTCTCTCAGTCTCTGTGGGAGGTTAGAATGCTAAATTGGATAATGACGTCACTGGGCTATTCACATTTACTCTGACCAACCCTTTGTAATTCACTTCTCCAACTCTGCTTGCCCCTCCATTCTCCTCCAACCACGCTCTCTCATTCTCCCTTCAAAAGCCCCAGTCATTGAGTTCAGTTCATACTGAACCCTCTTCCGCATTGCAATAGTATACTATTAGTTAAAATCTGTCCTGGTTACTCTAACCAGTATCTGGCTTGGTCTGTCTTTGACACAGATCTTCCTGAGTATCAGTGAAAAGCTGTGGAAACCACATTTGGGATGAGAAACCCAAAGGTGAAACTGGGATTCGTTCCTGAGATGATGAATCATAGAGTCTGGGACCTTCTCCTCAGAGACTTGAGGGCTCTTTGATGGGAGAAGCCTCTGTATCCTGCCTGCCTCTGCTCCCTTTCCCCCCTCCTAATTTCTCACCGCCACCATGATGGCAACTTCCTACAGTATACGTTTCATAATTCAGCCTGAGAGACCTTTCTAAAACACAGATATAATTACGTTCCTCCCCACTTAAAATCCCTGGTGGTTCTTCATAATCCACAAGAGGAAGGTAAACTTCATAGTCCACAAGAGGATGGTTAATTTTATGCAACACCTTGGTTAGGCCTTATTGAATCCATATATTTGTTCAAACACCAATCTAGATGTTGCTGTGAAGGTATTTTTTTAGGTGTGATAAATATTTAAATCAGTAGACTTGGTGTAAAGCAGATCACCCTCTATGGTGTGAGTGGGCCTCATCCGATCAGTTGAAGACTTTTAGAGCATCAATCCCCAAACTTTTTGGCATCAGGGACCAGTTTCATTGAAGATTTTTTTTTTTTTTTTTTTGAGTTGCAGTCTCACTCTGTCACCCATACTGGAGTACAGTAGCCGCTACCAGCCACTGCAGCCTCGACCTGCTGGGCTCCAGCAATCTTTCCGCCTCAGCCTTCCAAGTAGCTGGAATCACAGGTTCGTGCTACCATGCCCAGCTAATTTTTTGATTTATTGTAGAGACGAGTTCTCACCAAGTTGCCCAGGCGGGTCTCAAACCTGCGGGCTCAGGCAATCCACTCACCTCAGCCTCCCAAAGCACGGGATTACAGGCTGAGCCACTGAGCCCAGCTGGAAGATAATTTTTCCACAGACAGTGGAAGGGAATGGTTTTGGGATGATTTATGTGCATAACATTTATTATGCACTTTATTTCTATTATTATTACATTGTAATATGATGAAATAATTATACAACTCAACATTTTTTTAAAAAAGAGGCAGGGATGGAAGTGGTAAATAAAATAATGGGCAGGCCACAAGTGAAGTAAAATAAATGTTGAATTCTGACTTAAACCCTGCCACCACATGCAGCTGTACAACTGAAGTACATCAACTCACTTACTACTCACTGATAAGATTTTGATATGAGTCTTAAGCAATTAATTTATTATGGTTTCTGTGCAGTCAAACCTCACTGCTAATGTTAATATGTATTTGCAGTTGCTCCTCAGTGCTAGCATCACCACCTCAGCTCCACCTCACATCATCAGGTGGTAGATTCTCATAAGGAGTGTGCAACCTAGATCCTTTGTATACACGGTTCACAATAGGGTTCGTGCTCCTATGAGAATCTAATGCCGCTGCTGATCTGACAGAAGGTTGAGCTCAGGAGGTAATGTGAGCAATGGGGAGAGGCTGTAAATGCTAATCCATGAGGCTCCTGCTGTGTGGCCCAGTTTCCAACAGGACACGTGGCAGGGGTGGGGGACCTGCTTTAGAGAAAGGACTGAGGTGGTGTTTTGGTAGTAGCTGTAGAGGTTGAGCTAGTATCAGTGGCAGCAGTATTAGTACAGGTAGTGTAGAATGGTGGTTAGTGCTAGTGTAATGTAGTGCTAGGGTAATGTAGTATAGTGGAAGTGTAGTGTAGTGGGAGTATGGATTTGTGGTAGTTTAGTGTAGTAGTAGTGGTAGTGGTAGTGGTCCTATAGTGTAGTGCATTGGTGGTGTAGTGCAATGATAATGATAGTATAATGGTAGTAGAGTGAAGTGGAGTGGTACTGGTACTGTAGTGTAGTGGTACTGGTAGCGTAGTGTAGGTAGTGCTAGTGTACTGTGGTAGTACTGCTAGTACAGTGTAGTGGTAATGTAGTGTTGTGTAGTGGTCCTGAGAGTATAGTGTAGTGGCAGTGTAGTATAGTAGTAGCAAAGTGTAGTTGTAGTGATAGTGTAGTGGTATTTGTTGTATAGTGTAATGGTAGTGGTTGTGTAAAGAAGTAGTGGTGGAGTGGCAATGTAACAGAGCAGTACTGTAGAGGTAGTGGAGTGAAGTGGAGTGGAGTGATAGTGTCATGGAGTGGTAGTGTAATAGAGTAGTTGTGGAATGGAGTGGAGTGGAGTAGAGTGGTATGAAGTGTAGTGGCATGGAGTGCAGTGGTAGTATAATGAAGTGGGAGTGGAGCAGTAGTATAATGGAATGAGAGTGGAGTGGAATGGTAGTGTAATAGAGTGTAGTACAGTGGAGTGCAGTAGAGTGAAGTGTGATGGAGTGGTATTGTAATGGAGTGGAGTAAAGTGGTAGTATAATGAAGTGGTGGTATAATGTATTGTAGCGGAGTGGTATTGGAAGGATAGCGGTAATGTAGTGTAGTGGTAATATAATGAAGTGGTAGGGTAGTGTATTGGTTATGTAGTGTATTTTAGTCTAGTGTAGTGAAGCAGAATGTAATAGAGTGGTCGTGTAATGGAGAAGTGTTGGGAGTCAACATCTAAAGCTACATGGCTGAGGCCTGAACCGCCTCCGAGTGGTCTTCTCACTGTCTCCTGATTCTCTGGTGCGGGTCCTAACCCACCCTTGGTCAGTGCTGGTCACCGACAGAGAAGTAGTGTAGTTTAGTGGTGGTAAAGTATTGTAATGTAATGTGGTAGTAGTGGAGCAAGTGGCAGTGGAGTGTTAGTGCAGTGTATCGTAGTGTAGTGTAATGGGGTGGTAGTGTAAAGTAGTATAATGCAGTGGAGTGGAGTAAATTGTAAAGGGGTGAAGCAGAGTGTATTACAGTGGAATGGAGTATATTGCAGTGCATTGTTGTGGAGTGCAATGGAGTGTAGTGAAGTGTATGGTGGTGGAGTCTGTTGTAGTGCAATGCATGTGTTGTAGTGCAGTGGAATGGTAGTGTAGTGTAGTGGTGGTGTAGTGGATGTGTAGTATGATGGAGTTGTAGTGAAGCATATTGTAGTGGAGTGGAGAGTATTGTAGTAGAGTGCTAGTGCAGTGTATTATAGCGGAGTGGTAGAATAATGCATTGTCGTTGAGTGGTAGTGGAGTGTATTATAGTGGAGTGTAATTGAGTGGTAGTGTTGTGCAGTCATAGTGGAGTGTATTGTAGTGGAGTGGTGGTGGAGTGTGTTGTAGTATAGCTGTAGTGTAATGAAGTGGTAATGTGATGTAGTTGTAATGGAGTGTACTGTAGTGGAGTGGTGATAGAGTGGAATCGTGGTGGAGTGTGTTGTAGTGGAGTGTAGTTGTAGTGTAATGGAGTGGCAGTGTGGTGTAGTGTGATAGTGGTAGTAGCAGGAGGAACCTTTGCCGGAGTCCAGCTCCAGCAGGTCAGGGTTTCCCAAAGGAGAAACGGAGTAGGTGATGAAGAGAGAAAACGTAGACACCTGACTCTGTTGGTGGACAGATGCCAGATGCTGTTTATTGTCAGTTAACAGTGAGCTTTTATATTATTCGTACAAGAAAAAGGACAAAGAAAATTTCTACAAGATGTAACCAATAGCTTAATCAGTATCCTTGACTGAGATAAAAAAACAGAACAAGTAGTTCATGTATGGTGTTCTTTAAGGAGCCACTCTGACGTGCATTCTTTCACGGACAGATGCTTTCTCAGGAGTGTCACCGTTTTGTGATTTTCAAGGCAGGCTATTCTCATTTATCATCTATGACGTTCAAGTTGCTGGTTATCTCTAGAAGCCCCTGAGGTGCTCCATGACAGTAACTGGGGTTCAAGGAGCCCACAATTTCTCAGCAAATGAATCATATGATAAGTTTTAAAAGAATATTACACACTAGACATGTTAATTTCCTCAGTTTACAAAACTTCATGTAATTATGTCTATGAATGTTTCTTCCATCCAATTTACTCCAACTTAAACTGTAAAAACAAGTTCACAAATTATTCCTACAAAGATTACTACAGTTTAAAGGTTATTGAATAACATATACTTAAATCAGGCTTAAACTACTTTACAATACTAATTCTGTATGGCAAGAACAACATAATAATATGAAAATGCTTATTTTTTTATGTTAAAGGCTCAAATAAGTACGGTTAATGAGTTGTAACTGTATCCTAACATGCAAGCCACAATACAAATCATAGTTACTGGGGCAAAATAACATTCTGGGAACTCTAATCAATTGCTAATTAAAAAATGACTATACCAAGCAATTATCTATCCACACCTGGTGTTCAAGGTTTCACTCATGACTCTTTGGCGAGATTAAGGAGTTCTCTATGGGTGTCGGAAAGAACGCTTCCTGTTCTCATTGTGAGTTTTTCAACCATAACACTAGATCAAGCGACAGTGAGGCCTAGCACTAGGAGGTTAGGGGCATAGCCAGGTAGGGGAATGATAGAAACAACCTTTTCTCGTAAAATACTGTTTGGCAATGAATGACGTGAATTGGAGTTTTGTTTTTTGCCTTCAGACTGTACAGAATTTTCCAGTTGCATTAATAACAAAAATAGAAGAAGTAAGGGTTTCAGCTGCCCAGGTTATTTGGGAGGTCGAGTTTGAGATTTTTTTTTTTTTTTAGTTGGAGTCTCACTCGATTGCGCAGGTTGGAGTGCAGTGGCACTCTCATGGCCACCCCAGCGTCGACCTGCTGGGCTCCAGCGATCCTTCTGCCTCAGCCTTCCAGGTAGCCGGAACTACAGGCACATGCCACTACACCCGGCTAATTTCTTTTTGGTTTATTATAGAAATGAGGTCTCGTCTAGTTGCCCGGGCTGGTCTCAAACCCATGGACTCAGGCAATCCACTCATCTTGGCCTCCCAAAGTACTGGGATTATAGGCTGAGCCACTGAGACCGGCCGATTTTTAGATCTTTTAGGAAGAGCCACACTGTTTTCCACAGAGGCTGCACTAGTTTACACTCTCACCAACGGTGTAGAAATGTTCCCTTTTTGCTACATCCTCTTCAGCATTTGCTGTTTTTTGAATTATTGATGATGGCCATCCTGACTGGAGTTAGGTGGTATCTCAGTGTGGTTTTAATTTGCATTTCTTTGTTAACTAGTGAGGCTGAGCATTTTTTCATGTATTTGTTGGCTGCTATATGTCTTCTTTTGAGAAATATCTATTCATATCTTTCGTCCACTTTGTAATGGGGCTCTTTGTTTTTTTTCTTTTTGGCACGTTTGAGTTCCTTGTAGATCCTAGATGTTAAGCCTTTGTCAGATATACAGTTGGCAAATATTTTTTTCCCAGTGTGTGAGTTGTTTTCCTGCTCTATCAATGGTTTCTTTGGCTTTGCAGAAGTTTATCAGTTTGATGAGGTCCCATTCATCTATCTTATCTCTTAAGGCATGGGCACTTTGGGTTTTGATCAGGAATTGGTTGCCAGTTCCAATTTCCATAAGGGTAACTCCTTCATTGTCGAAGGTACTTATAGTGTGAGATTTTATGTTTAGGTCTTTGATCCTTTTAGAGTTGATTTTTGTGTATGGTGATAGATAGGGGTCTTGTTTTAATCTTCTGTGTGGGATCAGCCAGTTTTCCCAGCACCATTTACTGAATAGGTTCTCCTCTCCCCAGTGGTTGATGGTGGAGACTTTGTCGAAGATGAGTTGGTTGAGAAATTAAGATTTTGCTTCTGGAATCTCCATCCTGTTCCATTGGTCTATATGCCTGTTCTTGTACCTATACCAGGCTGTTTTGATTATTGTAGCTTTATAATAAAGTTTAAAGTCTGGAAGTGTGATACCTCCTGCTTTGGTTTTGGTTTTTTGGGTTTTTTTTTTTTGCTGAAGATTATTTTGGCTATTCATGGTTGTTTATGTTTCCACATGAATTCCTGAGGTCTGAGAAGAATGCTGCTGGTAATTGTTGTTTCCAGGTCTGAGAAGAATGCTGCTGGTAATTTAATGGGTATTGGGTTAAATCTGCAGACTGCCTTGGGTAGGATGGACATCTTAACAATGTTGATTCCTCCAGTCCATGAGCATGGAATATTTTTCCATTTGTTTGTGTCATCATTGATTTCTTTGAGCAGTGTTTTGTAGTTTTTGTTGTAAAGGTCTTTGACTTCTCTGGTTAGGAAGATGCCAAAGTATTTCATTTTTTTGTGGCTATTGTAAATAAGATTATGCTTTTTATTTGGGTTTCTGTTTGTTTATTGTTGGTGTATAGGAATGCAACTGACTTTTGCACATATATTTTATACCCTGAGACTTTGCCAAAGTCCTTTATCAGTGCAAGGAGTTTTTTGACAGATTCTCTTGGGTTTTCAAGGTATAGCATCATGTCATCTGCAAAGAGGGATAACTTAACTTCCTCTTTTCCTATTTGGGTACCCCTAATTTCCTTCTCTTGTCTGATTGCTCTAGTTAGGACTTCCAATACTATGTTGAACAGGAGGGGTGAGAGTGGGCATCCTTGTCTTGTTCCGATTTTCAGGGGAAATATTTTCAATTTCTGTCTGTTTAGCAGTATGCTGGCTGTGAGTTTCTTATAGATGGCTCTTACTATTTTGAGGTATGTTCCATCTATGCCTAGATGTTTGAAGGTTTTTATCAAGAAGGGGTGATGAATTTTATCAAAGGTTTTTCTGCATCTAATGATATAACATGTGGTTTTTATCTCTACATCTATTGATGTATTCAATCGTATTTATGGTCTTGTGGATGTTGAACCAGCCCAGCATCCTGGGAATGAAGCCTAGTTGGTCTTGGTAGATGATTTTTGAGATGTGTTGTTGGATCCAGTTTGCTAAAATCTTGTTTTATCATCTATGTTCATTAAGGATATTGGCCTGTAGTTTTCTTTCTTGGTTGAATCTTTACATGGTTTGGGTATCAATGTGATGTTAGCTTCATAAAATGATTTGGGGAGAGTTCCATCTTTCTTGATTACCTAGAATACTTTCAATAGGATTAGATCAGCTCCTCCTTGTATGATTTATAGAATTCTGCTGGAAAGCCATCTGGTCGAGGGCTTTTTTTTTTGGTAGGTAGTTTTCTTATGACATAGTCAATTTCCTGGGTTGCTATTGGTCTATTAAGGGTCTCGATTTCTTTTTGTTTCAAACTGAGTAGATTGTGTGATGTAAGAAAGTCCTCTATTTCATTTAGGTTTTCGAGTTTGTTTCTATACATGTGTACATAGTAATCTCTGATAATCTTTTGTATTTCTTTGGGGTCAGTTGTGACTTCATCTTTTTCATTTCTGATTGTATTTATTTGGGCTTTTTTCTCTTTTTCTTGGTCAGTCTAGTTAGGAGTCCATCAATCTTGTTCATCCTTTCAAAAAAACAGCTTTTGGTTTCATTGATGTTTTCATATTATCTTTTTGTCTTCTATGTCCCAAATTTGGGCTGTTATTTTGGTGATCTGGATTCTTCTGCTGAAGTTAGGGTTTTGGTGGTCTTGCTTTTTCAACTTCCTTGGAACTTTGTTAGGCTGTTAACCTTTGATCTGTTTTCCTCATGTGTGTTCATAGATATGAACTCCCCTCTTAGTACTGTTTTCATGGCATCCCAGAGATTTTGGTAAGATGTTTCTTCATTTTCATTTGTTTCCAGGAATCTTTTAATCTCTGTTTGGATGTCTGTGTTGACCCAGGAGTTGTTTAGCATCATGCTATTTATTGTCCATGTCTTTGTGGGTTTGGGGGGAACTTTGCTGGTGTTGATATTTATTTTTGTTCCACTGTGGTCTGAGAGGGTGCATGGCAGAATTTCAATCTTATGAAATTTGTTTATGATTGTTTATGGCTAAGGATATGATTGATCTTAGAGTAAATTCCACATGGTGATGAGTAGAATGTGTATTCCATGGTTGTTGGGTGGAATGTTCTGTAGGTATCAGTTAAGTCCATTTGGTCAAGCATCACATTGAGGTTCCAGATTTCCTTGTTGATTTTTTGACTTGATGATTTGTCTAGAGTTGTTAGTGGGGTGTTTAAGTCCCCAGTTATGATAGTGTTAGAGTCAATATCTCTTTTTAGTTTACCTAGAAGCTGCTTCATGAAACTTGGTGCTCCTATGTTGAGTACACACATGCTAGAATGGATATTTCTTGTTGATGGATTGAACCTTTTATTATTATGTAGTAACCTTTTTTAATTTTGATAGCTTAAAAGGTATTTTGTCTGATATTAAGATCATGACTCCTGCTTTCTTTTGTGCTTTGTTTGTCTGAAACTTTTTTTCCCATGCTCTTACTTTAAGTCTGTGAGTGTCCTTTCTGGTGAGATGAGTCTCTTAGAGACAATATATTGTTGCTTCATGATATTTTATCCAATTTGCCACTCTGTGTCTTTTCAGTGGTGCATTTAGTCCGTCCACATTCAGGATAATTATTGAGATGTGAGAGTTTATCCTTGTCATGAAGTTCTTAGAGAGTTTGTTGTTGCTGGTGTTGTTTGTTTATTTGTTTGTTGTCTTTCTTTTGATTTGGGAGTTGATTTATGTGTGTCTTCCATCTTTTCTTGCATTCTTGGGAAGGGCTTTGTCTCTTTTTTTCTTTCTTTCTTTCTTTTGTGTTTAATACTTTCTTAAGTGTTTCTTATAGAGCTGGTCTGGAGGCAGTGTAAATTCTTAGGGATTGAATGTCTGGGAAGGATTCTAATTCTCCATCACTGATGAAACTTAGCTGGGTAAGTAATTCTTGGTTGAAATTATTTATCTTTGGGAAATTTGAAGATTGGGCTCCAAGCTCTCCTAAACTGAAGTGTTTCTGTAGATAAGTCTGCTGCTATTCTAATTGGTCTTCTCTGGTATGTAGTCTGACCTTTCTCTCTTGCTGCCTTTAGAATTTTTTCTTTTATACCTGCTTTGTGTAGGTGAATTACTATGTGTCTAGGAGTTGGTTTTCTCATTTGTTGCCTTGCAGGGGTTCTCTGAATCTCGTGTTTGAATGGTTGCATCATTGATGAGATGAAGGAAGTTTTCTTGGATAATTTCATGGAATGTTTGTTTCAGGGTGGTCTCTGTTTCTCTATCTGCCTCAGGAATGACAATTAATCTAGATTCAGCCTCTCAAAATAATTATTCATCTCTTGGCAGTTTTGTTCTGTCTTTTAAAGTTGCTTTTCTATGTTTTTAACAGTTTGGGTTAGTTCCATATTTTGGTTCTCAAGATCTGAGATTCTTTCTTCTGCTTGGTTAATTCTTCTTTCCATGCTTATCAGTTTGTTATATTTTTCATTCACTGTATTCTTTATTGCTGTCATCTCAGTTATAAACACCATCATTCTTTCTTCTTATCTCTCCCCATTTCTAGGTGTTCTCTCTATTAATATTTTGATATCTGGGTTTGTGGTTTGAGACCAGTCATTCTGGGGGCTCTTCATTGTTTGCATTCTGAAGTCTGTATTCTCAGGGGCTGACCTCCCAGGAGTCTGTGTGATATTCATATTCTTCCTTTGATTTTTCTTCATTTGTGTAGGTTTTCCTCCCTCTCCTTTGCCTCTTTTTAAATTCTGTTCTCCAGTAATGTGGAGGATAGCCTTTATTTCTATTTGCTCAATCTTCTATTCTTCCTTATGCAGATCCTCTGGTTTCATTCAATTCTGAAGCTGGACTAGGGGTGAGGGCCTGTGCTTTTTGCAGTTTCGATATTTAATTAAGCAAGGGCCTGTTATTCAGAAGCTATCTGTAGAAGCCAGTATCCATTAACAGGAGTGTGGGCTCCCCAGAACCTACCTCCTACTGCCTTACAATCTGTCCATGCAGTGGAGGTGACTGTTTGCCCCGTGAAAGTAAAATGAGATAAGAAAAGGAAAAGAATGAAAAAAGGAATAGAAAATGGAAGACAAAGGTGAAGAGAGAGAAGAAGAGGGAAAACAGACAGGCGAACCAACTAATGAATAAACAGAGAAACAAACAAAGATAAAAAAGACAAAGTATGCAGACAATCACACAAACAAACAAAGACCCCCCTGTTGGTGTACTCTCTCTCAAAAATACCCATACACAAACAGAAATCTAAAAAAAAAAAAAAAAATTAAAATAACAGAAATAAAGCAAGTACAAAAACATAAACAACCGGGCTCGGTGGCTCAGCCTGTAATCCTGTGCCTTTGGGAGACTGAGGTGAATGGATTGCCTGAACGCGCGGGTTTGAGACCCACCTGGGCAGCGAGACTTCATCTCTACAATAAATCAAAAAATCAGCCGGGCGTGGTAGTGCATGCCTGTAATTCTGGCTACTCGGAAGACTGAGGCAGAAGGATCACCGGAGCCCAGCAGGCAAGGCTGCGGTGGCCGGGAATGGCCACTGTACTCCAGTCTGGGCGACTGAGTGAGACTCCAGCTCAAAAATAAATAAATAAACAAACAAAAACAGAGAGAAGAAAAAACACAAAAACTAAAACAAAAAACAAACAAGAAGAAAAACAAACAAACAAACTCACTCTGTGGCTGTTTCTGCAACTCCAGGATCTTTTTGGGGTTGCCTCCACATTAGAGAATGGCTCTGATCTCCAGGTCTTCCCCTCCACTCTCAGTGCAGGCTGATACGGTTGCTCTGAGCATGGGTCAGATGCCCCACAGACTACTGAGGGAGGAGGATGAATCAGATCTGGACTCACCCTACTCGCTGCTACTGCTGTCAAGTTTCCCACTGAGATCTGAAGTGTCCATGCCTGTTCCAGTGTGGGGGAGGGGCATCTGTCTCTCCAAGTCTGATGAGAGGATAGCCTTTGGGTCCCAAGATGAAGCCTGGGTGGAGCTGGGTGGGGCAACGCAGGTCTCTGTCCAGTTCTGGAACTGAGAGGATGGCTACCGTCAGTGTCTTGTCATGTCTTGTCACCAGTGTTGGAGCTTTATTCCAAATTTCCACAACCTGCCTTCTCCATGGTTCTTCCTGCTTGTGCCTGATCTGCTGCTGCAGGTGATGGCATGGCCCAGGTGCTGGTGCTGAGGAGTGGCTGTTCTCTGCTGCCTCCTCTCAAAAGAGTCCCAAGGATGGCAGACGATCCTGCGTACTGGGGGCTCTAATCTCAGGTTGGTGGGGGATTGCAGTCATCTCTGAAGGAGACCCCCAGGCGCATGAACCCAGGAATCCCCTCAGATGGACTTTCACTCACCCACCAGCACACACCCACTCATGCAGAGAGTCTTTATGAAACTTGCTTTTGCAGAGACTTTCACAGTCTGACCTGTTCCATCGCCATCTTGCCCGGAAGCCTCACACTTTTTTTAAGTGTGAGACATTCCCTTTAAAAAAAAATTATCAGCCGGGCTCGGTGGCTCAGCCTGTAATCCCGCGCTTTTGGGAGGATGAGGTGAGTGGATTGCCTGAGCCCGCGGGTTC
>NW_007256165.1:83471-109664 GCF_000164805.1 Carlito syrichta | reverse complement strand
ACAGCAGGAAGGCTGAGGCGGAAGGATCGCCAGAGCCCAGCAGGTCGAGGCTGCGGTGGCCAGGAGCGGCCACTGCACTCCAGTCTGGGCGACAGAGTGAGACTCCAACTCAAAAAAAAAAAAGAAAATTATCAGGAAGCTTAAAACAAAGCAACTAACTGCGGAGATGCCCTGTAAAGTAGTCATCCTCTATCCTCGATCCTACCCACCCAGCACTTTTTTCCTCTCACTCATAGGGCTTACATGGGGGAAGGGGAAGGGGGACAGTTATTAAAATAACTCACTGCTTACATCTGCTTTCTCAAGGTTGCATCCTCAGGCTGGGTGATAAATGGCATCCTGTTACTGACTGTTTTGTGGCCAACTCCTGCTTTTTCCGAGCGTGCATCTCAAGGCCTTATAACCATCTCCCACGAACTGTTTCTTCAAGGCTGTGTGACCACCATGCCCCCTGTTTCTTCCAGATCTACGTGTGCTAGGTGACCAACAAACCCTGGCTAGGGGAATAAAAGGAACCCACAAAGAACAAAGGGGGTTGGTTTCTCTTTGAAGCCAGTCTCCTCGTGTCTCCCTTTTAATAAAGTTATTTCTTTTTGCCTGACTACGGGCTTAATCTCTCATCTTTTCAGTGCTCGCTTTACATTCTGGTGCCAAAATCTGGGAGGGAAGATCCACCGCAGCTGGGAGTGCTCCTCCTATGAGCCCGTCCTCGGTGGTCCCCTCCCTTGAACCCTACTGAGAAACTGAGACAAGTCCTGGACGGGACTTTCCACTTGCCTTGCTGGATTAACTCCAGACACTGGCTTACATTTTATCCATTGGTTACAAGTGAGTAAAATCTCACTCCAGATCCTTTCTCTCTCTCTCTCTCTCTCTCTCTCTCTCTCTCTCTCTCTCTCTCTCTCTCTCTCGTGCCTCATTCCATCTCGAAGTCCTAGTGCTAGGTGGAAGGTTCCCCACAGTCCTCGGGCCCTCGGCTTCATGTCCATTTGGAATGGCCCTGGGATTGGGGACACCTCATTCCAAGGCAGACTATCATTGTTCTCTGAGAAGGGCTTGAGAATGAGGACGTCTTTTCTCTTGACCCTATCTCCTCATTTTTCCTCACCCTTGTCTACCATCTCCATTTGGCCACAATGGGAAATTCTCAATCCCGACCTCTAAGATCTACTCCTCTAGGATGCCTTCTCCAAAACCTAAAGGACTTAGGCTTTCAAGGGGAAATTAAACCAAAGAGACTTATTTTCTATTGTAACACTGTCTGGCCCCAGTACAAACTTAATCATGGGTCCCAGTGGTCAGAAAATGGAACCCTCCATTACAAAACTTTACGGGACCTCGATAACTTCTGCCACCATAATGGTAAGTGGTCATAAGGGTATGTTCAGGCTTTCTTCACTCTTTGCTCTCACCCCTCTGTGAATCTTGCTGTACTTCTCAGATACCTCTAGCCCACTATGCTCCCAACACTCCACCTTCCAAACCCTGCTCGGACTTTTCTCTGTCTTCCTTCAACCCCTCAGATCACGGTCAATCCCCCATCACTTCCAAATCCATGGCAGCTGCCCCAGATCTCACTCCACAACTTCCACTTTATGTCCTCTCTCAACCTGATGCCCCTCCTATACCTGTGCCAGAAGCAAGCTCTGAAGCCTCAGCCCCATTCCCTGCCCTAACAGTCCCAAGGCTCTACCCCAGTCTCCCCAAATACCCTCCCCACACCCGGTCCTGATGACCTTAAAGCATGAAATTCACAACAAAAACCTGCTCCTCCCCCTGTTCCACTCCTCCCTTTATGGGAAGTACCTGGAGTGAAAGACATTATTCAGGTTCACACCCCATTCTCTCTCTCAGATCTTTCTCAAATCAAAAAGCACCTCAGGTCCTTCTCCTCAGACCCTGATAACTATCTAAAAAAATTTAAATATCTTACCCAGTCTTACGACTTAACCTGGCATGATATTTACATTATATTTTCCTCTACCCTTCTTCCAGAAGAGAGGAAATAGGTATGACAGGCCTCTCAGGCACACGCTGATGAGATACGGAGGTCCAATGACACTAAGCCCATAGGGGCAACGGCTGTACCCCACGAAGATCCCAACTGGGATTATCAGGCAAACAGGCCTGGACAGGCAGTCCATAATCATGTGGTTGCCTGCCTCATTGTGGGTCTTCAAAAGGCAGGACATAAAACTGTCACCTTTGACGGGCTCCAGGAAATAACTCAAAAATCAGCTGAAAACCCAGCACAATTTTTAGCCAGTTTGACAGAAGCCCTAAAAAATATATGAAATTAGATCCTATGTCAACAGAGGGCACTATTGTCCTTAACACCCATTTTATTTCCCAATCATCCCCCGATGTATGAGAAAACTAAGAAAGGCAGAGGAGGGCCCTCAAACCCCTCAACAAGACCTTCAAAATTCAGCCTTTAAAATTTACAACAACCAAGAAGAGCAGACAAAGACCCAATGAGATCAGGACAAATATAACCTCCTAGTTATTGCCCTACATGGCTCCAAACTTCCATCAGTCAACAAAGATAAGAAGCCACCTGGGCCCTAATTTAAGTGTGGCAAAAAGGCCACTGGGCCTGCTCATGCCCACAGCCAAAGCCTCCTCCAGGTCCGTGTCCCAGCTGTGGCAGAAAGGAACATTAAAAGATCAACTGCCCAAATCCCCCTCTAGGGATCTGGACATCTCCTCCTGGTCCCAAGCAGGAGTCCTCCAACCCAACTCTGCCCAGCCCTCCTTGGACTCACTGCTGAAGACTAAAGGTGCCCAGGACTCCAGGCCCCAGCTCGTCTTACATCTACAGAGCCTAGGGTAACTCTCACAGTGGCAGGTAAACCGATCTCCTTTCTTAGCAACACAGGAGCCGGTTACTCTGCTATGCCTACCTACTCCAGAAAAACAAAGGTCTCTCAGGTCTCTGTTGTGGAGGTTGGCAGTTTAATATCTACACCACGAATTACTAACCTCTGCCTTGCACACTTCAAAATGTTCCATTTTCTCATTCTTTTCTCATACTTCCAAAATGCCCTACTCCTATCCTTGGGAGAGACCTTCTCTCCAAATTCGGAGCTTTTATCACCATCCTGAGTCCACCTTCAGATCTAGCTTGGCTGTTGCTCCTCAACCCCTCTCCCTCTTCCCCATCCTCAATGCCTTCCTCGTCCGTAAACCATATAGTTTGGGACACAGATAATCCATCTGTTGTTTCTCATCATGCTCCCATTCATATCTGTCTCAAAGTCCCCTCTAAATTTCCCAACCAACCACAATATCTTATCTCCCAAAATCACCAACAAGGGTCAAAACCCATTATCACTAAACTCCTACTCCAGGGCCTGTTATGCCCAACCCATTCCCTTTATAACACTCCTACTTTACCCCGTCATAAAGTCAAATGGATTCTATCACTTAGTCCAGGACCTAAGGCTTGTTAACGAGGCTATTCTCCCCACACACTCAGTGGTCCAAAATCCCTACACTCTTCTCTCTCATTCCCTCCTCCACCATCTATTTCACCGTTTTAGACCTCAAGGATGCCTTCTTTACCATCCCTATACACCCAGACTCCCAAGACCTCTTTGCCTTCACCTGGACTGACCCAGATACTCACTGTGCCCAGCAGTTAACATGGACAGTCCTCCCACAAGGTTTTCACGATAGCCCTCATCTCTTTGGTCAAGCTCTAGCATCAGACTTAGCCTCTCTCAACCTCACCCCAAGCACTCTCTTTCAATATGTGGATGATCTCCTTCTTTGTAGCCCCTTGTTTACGCACTCTCAACAACACACTATACAGCTCCTCGATTTTCTAGCTGACCGAGGCTATCGAGCATCTCCCGCCAAGCCCAGCTTTCTCTCCCCAAAGTCACGTATCTCAGAGTTCTTTCAACACTAACCGAAAAACACATTACAACTGGTAGAAAGTCCCTTACATTCACCCTACCACTCGCTACATCTAAAATAGAAATCCTATCTTTCTTGGGAATTGCTGGATATCTGTGCCTTTGGAGTCCTAATTTTGCACTCCTAACACAACTTTCATATCAAGTCACCCGAGAAAATCTTTCAGAGCCCCTAGAGCCAAAATCAAATATCCATTCAGCCTTTAATGCCCTTAAACAAGCTATTCTCTCAGCTCCAGCTCTGGTACTTCCTAATCTCTCTTGCCCCTTTATACTTTACACTACTAAAAGATATAAAGTTGCCCTAGGAGTTTTACGACAAAGTCAGGGTCCCTCCTTCACCCCTGTCGCTTTTCTATCAAAGCAACTAGATACCACAACCCAAGGGAGGCCAGCCTGCTTACACACTTCGGCAGTGGCTACACTCCTCACTCGGAAAAGTAAAAAACTTACTTTTGAAACACCCACTGTTATTCATTCACCATATAACTTTAAGGACTTGCTTTCTCACAAAACCATAACCCTTTTATCCCCTTCGCATATTCAACTAATTCACATCACTTTTCTTGAATCTACTGAGTTCTCCTTTAAACGATGTCCTACTCTCAACCCCACCACCCTCATCCCTAGTTCCTTGGAGCCTTCTATCCACACCTGCAAAGAGGCATTAGAGGACTTAATACCTCACTTCTCTCACATTTCCTCTGTCCCCTTAAATAACCCTGATTTTGCTTGGTGTATTAATGGCAGTTCCTCCACAACAACAGAAGGAAAAAAAATTACAGGATATGCCATTGTCTCAGACACTAAAATTATTAAATCCCAACCTCTCCCCTTGGGAACCTCTTCCCAAAAGGCAGAGCTTATTGCACTAACAAGGCACTCACTCTTGCAGCTAACAAGAGAACAAACATATACACTGATTCTAAATATGCGTTTCACATCATACACTCACATGCTGCCATCTAGAAGGAACAGGGGAAAAGGCCTGTCTACAAAGGGCTCCCCCATAACTAACATCCCACTTATACTCCGGCTTTTAGAGGTGGCTAACATGCCAACTGAAGTGGGAATCATACGTTGCCAAGGTCACCAGGTGACTTCAGCTCTCATTTCATGTGCCAACAACACCACAGACAGAAAAACAAAACAAACAAACAAAACAATCACCTGCCCAACAACTCATAATAATTCCCAATATAAAACCCCTTCACCCGCCCCCCCCCAAAAAGCACAGTTATTACAAGAGGAAGCACAACCACAAGGGGACTGGTTACAAAAACAGGGCCGCTACATCATTCCCCAATCTCAGGGCACAAAAATTCTTACAGACATTCATCAAGCCCTACATGTAGACATAAAACCTCTTTATCATCTCTTAAAACCCCTTATCACCTATCCTAACCTTCTTTTCCTCCTGCAACAAATCACTCATTCTTGCCTTGTTTGTTCCTCAGTCTCACCGAAGGGAGCCCTAAAACCTATTCCTTCATTCCCAACACATTAGGCTCGGGATCATATCCCAGGAGAGAACTGGCACTCACATGCCTCCAACACGAAAATAACACTCATGCTCACTCTAGTAGACACCTTTTCAGCATGGATTAAACCTTCCCTGCAAAGTCAGAAACTGCCTCTGAGGTAATACAATTTCTCATATGAGAAATTATTCCTCACTTTGGCCTCCCACTCTGTCTCCAATCCGATAATGGGCCAGCTTTTATCTCCCATATCACTCAACTAGTATCCCAATCACTTGACATAACCTGAAAACTACATATCCCCTACAGACCCCAGTCCTCCAAGAAGGTGGAAAAGGCCAATTCTATTCTTAAATCACACTTCACCAAACTTTCTTTAAAACTACAAAGGTCATAGATCGAACTCCTTCCTATGGCTTTGGCTTGCATTAGGGCTACTCCACAGGCCCCATCTTTCCTCAGTACTTTTGAAATTATGTATGGATGTCCTCTTCTCTCAGATCAGTTTCCTACTGACAGCTTCTTACTGTGAGATTAACTTTCCTCCCTTAATCTCATTATGCACCTTATGAGAGAACATGCAGACTGCTCTCTCTCAAAGCTTCATCAAACAAGTTCAGTTGACTTAACACTCATACCCGGGGATCAAGTCCTACTCAAAATTGTACATCATAAGGATCTCCAGCCTCGATGAACTGGTCCCTTTGAGGTCGTTCTAACCATGCCGACAGCTGCTGAATTGGCCGGTCATTCTTCTGGGTTTCATATCTCTAGATTAAAACTGGCCCCAGGAAACTTTCCACCTCTGCCAAGGAACATTCCTTGCTTGGATACTCCTTGCTATTCAGCACTGTTCTGAGGCCTACCAAGCTCCGATGACAACAAATTCCTGAGGAAACAATACACCTAAACTAAACAACTATCAGTAAATAAAAGGGGTTAACAAATGCATTAGTTACTAATGGACTGAGACTCCCTCTACTCACCTTATTCATAATAGGCCTTTACTCTGTGTCCCTCCCCCCGCCCCTGTGGACTATCATTCAAAAACTTTCCCTCTGCTTTTCTTACATTTCTGTAGTCCTTATCCTCTGGGGTCTCCTCTTATTAAAGTCAACCTAAATACGTTTCCACATGTCGTCTCTCATCACCCTCTCAGAATCAGCAGTAATTATTCAGGTGGCAGGTAGACGGATCTCTTTCTTACTTGATACAGGAAGCTCTTACTCTGTTCTCCCCGACTTTTCAGGGACGACCTGTCCCTCTAACATTTCCGTTGTTGGAGTTGATGGCCATACTTTATCTCCCCTTATTACTGAACCTCTATCTTGTGTCATCCAAGATTTTTCATTCACCCACTCCTTTTTAATACCACCTGGGTTTTCTACTCCCATTTTGGGACAGGACCTTTTATCTGAACTTGATAGTGCAGGCCTTTGCATCCAAATTCAGGGGTCTTTTCAATCATTACTGGTGCTACTCTAACAAAATGCTCAAAATTGGCCTAGATGAACACACTGCCCATTTTTCTACACACAGTATCACAAGCTCTTGCCTCTCTGAGAACCCCTACCATCACTGATCTCCCTGCCCTCCTTGACTTCATAGCTGATCTTTGGCTCCAGGGAGATTTGATGGATTTTACACCAACTCAAATCTATTTCTACACCTGGGTGTTTATCCTCATTGTTTCTTCCTCCTAAACATGAGGCACCTCACCTTTTACTCTCACTTCTTTTTGTTTTACACTCCAGACATCACATTGCCATCCTGCCTGTATCTCCTTCCGACCCAAACCTTGCTTACCTATTCAAAACTCTAAATTTAACCCATCTTTTGTGGGTTTTTTTTTTTTTTTTTGAGTTGGAGTCTCACTCTGTCGCCCAGACTGGAATGCAGTGGCCGCTCCCGGCCACCGCTGCCTCGACCTGCTGGGCTCCGGCAATCCTTCCGCCTCAGCCTTCCAAGTAGCCGGAATTACAGGCATGCGCTACCACACCCGGCTGATTTTTTGATTTATTGTAGAGATGAGGTCTCGCTGCCCAGGCGGGTCTCAAACCCACGGGCTCAGGCAATCCACTCACCTCAGCCTCCCAAATGCGCGGGATTACAGGCTGAGCCACCGAGCCCGGCTTAACCCATCTTTTACTCACTAACTCAAATCCAGTCCTAGCCAACAATTGCTGGATAGGCTTATCCACCGCCTCATCCAAAAGATCGACACTCCCCATTTCCACAAAGCAATGGGCTCGTGTACACAACTCTCTTATCACACATAGAGAGGAAAATCTCTCTTTTTATCATATGTGTGTTATTCATATGCAACTAATCAAATAAAACATCCTGACATAATATTAACCCCTTCATTACAAATCACACTTCTACCCATACAAAATCAGCAAGAGAGGGACTCACCACCTCTAACGTACGTCTACAATGACCAGCTCCTTTCTGCTTTTCCAGACAAAACTCTATAAACAATTCCTACCCTTGGTTAGGAACTATACCCCCACATCTCTACAACTGCTTTCCACATCTCACCATTCCTTCAGGCCAATCCATCTGTAATGTTTCAGGAACTGCGAGACACTCTCTCACCCTCTCAGGAAGACCCCCTTTTACATATAACACGAATACGCCTATCGCAGGGGTCCTGCTGACAGGCTCTCTGTCTGTCGGGGAAGCTGCCAACAAATACCCCAACAGACTCTTATTTGCTGTTGATTTCAGCTCCTGTCTCCTTACTTCTGGAATTTTCTTCTTATGTGGAACCACCACGTATTTATGTCTCCCTACTAACTGGATAGGAACATATACCTTGGTATATCTAGCCCCAGATACTTCTATTGCTCCAAATAATCAAACCTTCTCTGTCCCACTAATCCACAACCAATCCAAATGGGCAATTCAAATCATTCCTTTATTAAAAGGCTTAGGAATAATGCCTGGGATTGGGATGGGGCCACAGAACTCACATCTTCTTTAAAATACCATCAAAGCCTTTCAGAGGACCTTACTGAGAGCATACAGGAAGTAGCCACTGGTCTTGTCACTCTCCAAAACCAATTAAATTCCCTGGCAGCCATAGTTCTTTAAAATAGAAGCGGGTTAGACCTCCTCACAGCAGAAAAAGGAGGCCTGTGCTTATTTTGGGGAGAAGCTGGCGGCTTCTACATCAACGAATCAGGTGTTGTAATGGAGGCAGCAAAAAAAAAATCTGACAAACAGGGCCTCAAGAATATACCAGTGCCTCAGTAATTCCTGGGAAAATTGGTTAAATAACTGGAATTGGACGCCATGAGTCCTCCCCTTTCTAGGTCCTCTCTTCCTACTTATTCTTTCTTTTGGTCGTGTTTAATATATATCTTTTTTCAAAATTCCTTTCAGATTACTTACGAGCCTTTACTAATCACACTATCCTTGAAATACTTTTAACCCGTTCAAATTATCCAAAACTTCAAACTCACGTAGACCCCCTGGATCCACATTCCAGCCTTTTTTTTTTTTTTTTAATCACAACCCTGTGATGTCCCTGTTCGACGAGAAACAGTTACAGAAAATTGATCTTTGACCCTATCTAAATAAAAAGGCTGGAATGATAGGGCTTACATGGGGGGCCATTGTTAAAATAACTCATTGCTTACATCTGCTTTCTCAAGTTTGCATCCTCAGGCTGGCTGATAAACGACGTGCTGTTACTGTTTTGCGGCCAACGCCTGCTTTTTCCAAGAGTGCATCTCAAGGCTGTATAACCTTCTCCCCCGAACTGCTTCTTCAAGGCTGCATGACCACCAGCTCCCGTTTCTTCCACATCTACGTGTGCTAGGTGACCACCAAATCCCAGTTAGGGGAATAAAAGGAAGCCACAAAGAACAAAGGGGGCTGGTTTCTCTTTGAAGGCAGTCTCCTCATGTCTCCCCTTTAATAAAGTTACTTCTCTTTGCCTAACTACGGGTTCACTGTCTAGTTTTCTGGGCACTCTCACCTTACACTCATCATTCCCCCAGAGCATCAGAAGACCCTGCTAAGGATTAAGGGAGTACAGCTTTGAAACTGCAGGGTGAGGCACTGTGCAGTTCACTGGGAATCTGGAAGAAGCAACATCAGATGATGATCTATCTGTTTATAAAAGTGAGCACATGCATAGTAATCCTTATCTCCACGTGGAATTTTCAGTAGTTCTTTTTTTTTATTTGAGTTGGAGTCTCATTCAGGCTGGAGTGCAGTGGCATGCTCATGGCCACCACAGCCTCGACCTGCTGGACTCAGGTGATCCTTCTGTCTCAGCCTTCTAAGTAGCTGGAACCATAGACACACACCACCATGCCTGGCTAATTTTTTGATTTATTGTAGAGATGAGGTCTCGCCAAGTTGCCCAGGCTGGTCTCAAACCCATGGGCTCAGGCAATCCTCTCACCTTGGGTTCCCAAAGTGCTGAGAATATAGGCTTGAGCCATAGCACCCAGCCTCAGTGATTCATATTTTGTTTATTTTCTAATTTTTCCAACCAAAACATATCTTTATTGTGTGGCTTTAAAAAAAATTGAGCAAAATTATGCATGATTTGAAAAAAAGAGAGGCTAACATAATAGAGAAAAATCACTTATCGAGTTATTGGGTGATTTGTGTCTTCATTTGCTAAAATGTCCTCCAAATAGTGACAGCAAAGAGAGTCAGGGAAACAGACGAATTTTAATATTTTATTGAGTAGTACCCCACCCATAAAGAGCCTTACTATGGTTGGGTGAACCTTAATAGAAAGAAAGAAACACTTAATGCTGGACTTACAACAATTTGCTAAAGTTATAATAATAGATAGAAAGCTGCAATCACTTTTGATTTAGTAATAAAGTTTCTCTTGGGCATGTCTTCCCTTTTGCTTTCCAGGGTACACATGGGTGACTCCTACTGCTCTTACCTGAGAGCATGCCTCATAGATTTGTCCCAAAAGGCGCCACAGTTGCACCATCAACGTCTCTAACTCAAAGTGCCTGCTTGGGATTCAGGCTTTATATTGGTTTCCATGCCAAGGACTTCTTTGGCAGCTCCCTAGCACAGTTTCAGCAACTCTTAGGGGAAAATGGCATATCTCTTGGGACTCCTCCTGTGTTAAAGCAATTGTCTCTTTAACATAGCCCACATTTTACATCTTCAACAAACCATCCGGATTTGGTAAATACTGCCCAGCTGTGTTCACATGACATGGTGACAGAAATGTAGTTTTTATTTAGAGAGAATTACATTCTTTATTTGCAGAACCTTGCTTATAAATTATATTGGCAACACCAAACTGACAAAACTAGCAGCAAGAGGGGGATTTCATGGAATGATCAAGAATGCAGGCGCCGGAATTAAACCTCGGGTTCCATCTCTGACTTATTACAGTGGGATCTGGAACAAACTCAATCTCCGCATCTCTTTGGGGTAATAACTATGGGACCTGAGCATGCTGTTGTGAGGGTTAAATGAGTGGATGCGTATAAGGTACTTAGAACAGAGCCTGGCACAGAGAAGTGTTGGCCATGGTTACACTGGGGGAGGGTACAGCAAGCAGGTCTCTGAGGGTGTCAGTGAGCTCCGCAGGGGTCCTGTTGCTGAGGGCCACCATGATTAGCTACTTTGTGAGTAAACCAATGAATGAGGGAGAATCCCCTAAAAATTGAATCTATTTATTTAAAACTATATATTAATTTTTACACATTTAAACTTCAGTCTCCTTCAAAGTACTCTCAGTTTAATGCAGTCCATCTATCAAGATGCTTTTTCCCACTTCTCAAAACTGTTTCTGGACTCATCAGTTTTGATGCCTTTTAGTGCTTCTACTGGTTTATGTTTCACCTCTTCCTCATGTTTCACCTCTTCCTCATCAGCAAAATGCTTCCCTTTGAGGGCTTTTTTCATACAGGGAGATAAAAAAAAGTCACTTGGGGTGGTCAGATGAGGGAGAGTAGGGCATGGGGGATCATGCCATTTTTGGTCAAAAACTGCTGAACACTCAGCACGGTATGGGTAGGTGTGCTTGTAAATTACCCATCATGAAATGAGCAAACACTTTGAAAGAGTCTCAAAAAAAAAAAAAAAAAAAGCCAGGCTCGGTGGCTCAGCCTGTAATCCCGCGCCTTTGGGAGGCTGAGATGAGTGGATTGCCTGAGCCTGCAGGTTCGAGACCCGACTGGGCAGCGAGACCTCATCTCTACAATAAATCAAAAAATCAGCAGGGCGTGGTAGCGCATGCCTGTAATTCGGCTATTTGGAAGGCTGAGGCGGAAGGATCGCCAGAGCCCAGCAGGTCGAGGCTGCGGTGGCCGGGAGCAGCCACTGCACTCCAGTCTGGGCGACAGAGTGAGACTCCAACTCAAAAAACAAAAACAAAAAAACAAAAACAAAAACAAACCAAAAAACAAAACTCACTAAAGCTGAATGCAACCTCTCACAACAATGCTAGCTAGTACACTAATGCCAGTGGGTTCCTAGAACACTTACCTAGCAGGGGAAGACTGTACTACAAGGGACCTGCTCTCCAAAAAATAATTCTTGTTTTTTGGTGGACCTCTCTCATATTAGTTTTCTATTTCTGCTATAACAAATTACCACAAGCTTAATGGTCAAAAAAAACCAATATTATATCTTACAATTCTGGAAGTCAGAAGTCTAAAATGGGTGAGCAGGGCCAATTACTTTAGGAGGCTTGGGGCAAATTCATTTCCCAGTTTCAAGAGGCCCTTTCCAGGTTCCAAAGGCCACCTTCATTCCCTGGCTTGTGGCCTTGCATCACTCTGACCTCTACCTCTGTCCTCACATCTACTTCTCTGTTCTGATCCTTCTGTGTCTCACTTATAAGGACCCTATGATTGCATTGAGCCCACCCAGATAATATATAATAAAGATTTGTGATCCTAATGTATCAAATGAAGTCACTCATGCTAAGTGGCATTAAGCCTGTAGTGAAGCCGTTTACTCCTTAAAGTGGTTAGTAAATATGTGCTAGCCCACACACTGAATAAGGTTGTTTTCAAGCGATTAAACATACATGCCAAAGGTGAGATAAAACCCGCTGTGGCATGGTTTTACCCAAGACCTGAAAGGAATTGACAGAAAATGAAGACAAAAGGTGACTGATCACAGTAATGGACACACCTGTAGAAAATCATAAAAGAGCAAGGAACTGATGGTGTCCCAGGCACCTTTAGAGTCTCTGCCCATGAGAACTTAGAGGTCTCCTCCCAACTCAGCCTGGTGGCTCTGAGATCAGCAACTGCTGCTGCACTGAGGCACTTCTGGACCCACTGTTAGCCCCCAATGACTACCTTTAATACTTGTATTATGAAAGTTTGCTTGATGTGTGTGAATTTCTCTCAACAAGTTGTGAATTCTAGCATTACTAATTGGCCACTGAGTCATTGTGAAACCTCAGGCTTTGGTTGAAGTTAGCACACAGGGCTGTAAGAACCTGATTAAAATAGCAATTAAAATGAACATAATGCCAGATAACCAGGATTATCGCCTCATCACAGGATTCTTAACAAAGTCATTTTTTTTTTGGCCATGTAATATAACACAATCACAGGTTTCGGGGACCAGGGCATGGACATCTTTGGCGGACCATTATTCTCCTGACCACATCCAATGTCTACTGACTGGGCAACTAATGCCTGGGTGACTGTCAAAAGACTTGGCTGATGTGCTCCTGATCCTTTGGTGCTGATGGCTGAGGACTAAACTGTGACCTTTTCCTCTGGTCCAGATTCCTAACTAAGAGGCTTGGGGAGTCACACCTGATAAGGACTCACCCATAAGGTTTTCTTATCCTACTGCCCTGTACACTGAAGTTTCTCTTCCAACCTGACTCTAGCATAACATCACATAACAAATAAAGAAGGAAATCAAAGTATTTCATGGCCTCGTAAAGCCATCTCTTGGAGACTCCCAGACTCCAGGAACCTTAGAAGATACTTGTCTATGCTCTCTGAAGTTTGCCACATGAAGGACTTCATCTACATATCAACAAACTTGGAGGTTTTCTGTCCCCTTATCTCAGCAAAACATCTCTACTAATTTCCAAAATTCCTTGGATAGGAACTACAAATTACCAGTCAAGAAATCTTTGAACCTACCTATAACCTGTCATCTCCTACTTGGAAATGTCCCTCCTTCCCGGAGTGAGCCCGTGAAAATCTCACATGCATTGATTTATGTTTTTTGCAACTCCTGTCTTCCTAAAATGTGTATAACCAAGCTACAATTCAGTGGGCACACATGCTTAGAACCTCCTGGGGACAGATGTTCCTGGGCGTAAGGTCACTCCTATTGGCCAGAATAAACCATCTTAACATATTTTACAGAGTTTATCATCTTTTCATCAACATGGCACTTTGCCATGAGTTTATTAAGAAGAATGGGACATGAAATGTGTTTTTCTCGCCCCTGAGCATCTCCTCTGCCAAGACCATAGTCTTGATGGGGGCAAAAGGCAATGCACCTGTCACATAGGAAGAAGAATGGCATGTTTTTGGTTTTTTCCTGTGCTTCCATAGAGAGGCCTTTTCATGCCTTCACATCAGCTGATGGAAGCCAGGGTGACCTGTAGGTGGCGGGAGGGACCCCTCTGTGATGGCAAAGGGCAGATACTGGTAGAAAGGAAAACTGTGGAGGATGTACAATCTCCTATAGTATTTGTGGGAGAAATCAAGTGATGAAGCTATTTTCTGTAGACAAGCATCCATATATCATAGCAAAATTGCATCTTTGATAAAGTAAAACTTAAATTTTATTCCACAAAAGGCAAGGAATTTCAATTTTTTGTTTGTTTTTTGTTTTTTTGAGTTGGAGTCTCACTCTGTCACCCAGACTGGAGTGCAGTGGCCGCTCCCGGCCACCGCAGCCTCGACCTGCTGGGCTCTGGCGATCCTTCCACCTCAGCCTTCCGAGTAGCCGGAATTACAGGCGCGCGCTACCACGCCCGGCTGATTTTTGATTTATTGTAGAGATGAGGTCTCGCCAAGTTGCCCAGGCGGGTCTCGAACCCGCGGGCTCAGGCAATCCACTCACCTCGGCCTCCCAAAGCGCGGGATTACAGGCTGAGCCACCGAGCCCGGCTCAATTTTGTTAAGTTTTGAAATTTTGCTAAAATTTTATTTAAAATAGAAGTGCAGCTGTGTAAACGAACTTTTTGTAAAATGGGTAATTTTTAGTGTATGATTGTGTACAAGTGAAAAAACACAAATGAGAACTTGTGTTTTCTGGGGTTATTTAGAGGAAATATATATTCTGATTGCTCCAAAATGAGCTATGTACAGCACAGAGGTGGGAGGGAGATGCAGGAACAACCTTAATTCTCATTCTGACATTTAAGTCGTTGTCTGGTCTAGAGAACTTCTGTAAAATCACTAGTAATACATTTTCACTTTTTTTCTTTTTCTTTTTTTTTTTTGGACTTGGAGTCTCATTCTGTTGCCCAGGCTGTGGTGTAGTGGCAACCTCACGGCCACCCCAGCGTCGACCTGCTGGGCTCTGGCGATCCTTCCACCTCAACCTTCCAAGTAGCTGGAACTACAGGCATGCGTACCACACCTGGCTAATTTTATTTTATTTTATTTTATTTTATTTTATTTTATTTTATTTTATTTTATTTTATTGTAGAGATGAGGTCTTGCCAAGTTGCCCAGGCTGATCTCAAGCCCGAGGGTGCAGGCAGTCTACTCTCCTCAACCTCCCTAAGTGCTGGGATTACAGGCTGAGCCACCAAGCCCAGTCAATATTTTCACATTTATGTCTGCTCCTTCTTGTGCTCCCTGGGGCCATGTTCATATTTTTTCTGCTCTTCCTCTCTCCTGTTACCTTGCCTTTCTAGTTTGCATAAATCTGCTAGACCAATGGTTCTCACCTGGGGGATGCCCTCACCCAGGGGACATTTGGCAATGTCTGAAGGTATTTTTGGTTGCCATAATTGATGGGAATGCCCCTGACACCTAGTGGGTAGAGACAAGGGATGCTGCTGAACATCCTACATTTCACAGGACAGTCCCCACAGCAAAGAATTATCTGACCCCAAATGTGCAGTGTTGCAGGTGAGAAACCCTGTGCTAGACAATTAAATAAAACCTCTTTCTGTTATAAGAACCTACACAATTTTTAGTGTAGAGATTTGTTTGGAAGTCACTCTTTGGGGAATTAATGGGGCAATACTTAAACAAAGACAAAGAGGTCCACCAAGATTTCTAGTCACTTCTCACTGGAGTAAACTCACCTAGCACGCAGTACTTTCTTAGAACTACTGACAGACCCTGGAGAGAAAGCATTTTTTCAATAAGCAGTGTTCACACATTGATGAGAAGGAAAATGAAAGAGAAACTGCAGAAGAACAGAGAATGAGGCATCTCTACAGCCTTAAAATATACTTAGAATTGTACTTCTGTTACTATAATTTTGACTTTTAATATTGCTTCTGAATTATGCCTCTCTCTTTTTTATTTTTTCAGATCAATCTCTCCCTGATGTCAGTTTCAGTATGTTCATCCTCCTGTGCCCAAATCTGTTTCCCCCCCCTTGACTCCCTGTCCTCCAGTGTGTGTACAAATCAGAAGCCCAGCCATGGGGCTCCTCCCTAATGTCACCTCTGACTGTTGGGCTGGTTCCCTCTCAGGGTCTCTTACATTCGCCCCCTCTCTGAATCGTCTCCACTATTGCCCAAGTTCACAATTGCACTATGAATAGTTTCTACACTAGCATTTTTTTTTGAGTTGGAGTCTCACTCTGTCACCCAGACTGGAGTGCAGTGGCCGCTCCGGGCCACCGCAGCCTCGACCTGCTGGCATCCGGCGATCCTTCCACCTCAGCCTTCCAAGTAGCTGGAACTACAGGCGTGCATTACCACACCCGGCTGATTTTTGACTTATTGTAGAGATGAGGTCTCGCTAAGTTGCCCAGGCGGGTCTCGAACCCGCGGGCTCAGGCAATCCACTCACCTCAGCCTCCCAAAGCACGGGATTACAGGCTGAGCCACCGAGCCCAGCTCTACACTAACATTTTAACTGTTTTTTAACCAGTCTCTCCTAGTCCAGTCAGATTCTTCTGTATCTCATAAACATACAATACTGACAGAATACTCTTTGTAAATAGAAATCTGTTTATGAAGGTGAGTAGCTTATATTTATGTAACCATGGATTTACAAAAAATCCTTAGCCCATAAACCCCTCTTCATGATGCACTCTGTGAGGCCCAACCAAATTCTACCAGGTAACATACAGGATAATGTTATGGTGAAAACTGTTTGGGGTGATCCTAGCCATCTGACTGTCAGGGTTCCAAGGATTCTTCTGTAAGATTCAAATCCAATGCCATCATCCCTGCAACTGGGGACCCTCTCGTGGAGGTTGCTTGCACCCACTGCGATGATTCTGGGTCCTTTGGCTGACTAGGTCTCTCAGGACAAGCACCAGTGATTTCAGGAGTCATTTTTGAACATCAGCCTGATCTTTGTCTCATAATTGAAGAATACGAGGACGCAGGGAACCATCCACCGCTTTCCTCATGGCCTGGCTCCCCCTCCCCTCTACATCCTCTCTCTTCTATAGAATTAAAAATATTCGAGAACAGGAGGATGGGGAGAGGATGAAACCACCAAGTGATCACAGAGGGGAGTCATCACAGAGGGGACCTTTCAATGTTTTGCATATGGGCCTTTCTGATTTGACCCTTCCAACATTTTACGGCTCATCTCCTGCCACTGTGCTCTCCTTAACCCCCTCCTGACACATACACACACACACACACACACACACACACACACACACACACACGCATGAACGCACACACGCTTTCGTATCTACTCCAGTCCACCCCCCAGGGGAACTTCCTTGCTCTCCATTCTCTCAGACCACCACAACAATCCAGATATAAAATGCCATTTTCTTCTTTGTCCACGCCAAGATTTTTTGATCATCTAGTCCCGCTATGAAGACTCTTAATCACTCAACAAATATGTCTCAACAAATACAATCATCCTTTGGTATTTGAGGGACATTGGTTCCAGGACCCCAGCAGATAACTAGACCTGTGAATGCTCAAGTTCCTTATATAACATGGTGTAGTTTTTGCATTATAACCTATACATATCCTCCTGTATACTTTAAGTCCTCTCTAGATTACTTTAATACCTAAAATAATGTAAATGCTATATAGTTGTTCAGTTGTATTGTTTTTAAAATTTGTAATTTTTTAATTGTTGAGTTATTTTTTAATGATTGAGCTATTTTTTATTGTGTTTTTCCAAATATCTTTCATTCACTGTTGTTTGTGGATGCAGAACAGAATAGACATACAAATTAGTAAAGAAGGGTTAGTCTGTCCTGAGGTTCATAGTCCAGTGGGGGAAACAGAAGTTTAAGCAGAAAGTCCTTGGGGAGGCTGAGTGTTTGACAGGAGAATTCTTGGGGTTTGGGGCATCTTGGAAGTACCTCTGTGTGCTCATTGTCTCTCTGTTACACTGTGGGCCCCCTGATGTCAGATATCATCTTTTGCTTGTTTCTTTTTTGAGTCGGAGTCTCACTCTGTTGCCTAGGCTGAAGTGCAGTGGCATGCTCACAGTCACCGCAGCCTCGATCTGCTGGGTTCAGGCAAACCTTCCGCCTCAGCCTTCCAATTAGCTGGAACTACAGGCGCACTCTACCATGCCCGGCTTATTTTTTTGATTTATTGTAGAGATGAGGTCTTGCCAAGTTGCCCAGGTTGTTCTCAAACCCCTGAGCTCAGGCAATCCTCTCGCCTTGGCCTCCCAAAGTACTGGGATTACAGGCTTGAGCCACTGTACCCAGCCCAGGTATCATCTTTAACTTGATACCAAACACCCAGCACAGTGCCAAACCCATGGTAGGTGGCCAACCATTTCTTGCTAATTGAGTTCATGAGTCTTTAAATGTAGTGTGACCCACCTAGGCATATGTGGGACAAACATGATAAGAGGGGAAAATTTTTGCAGAACAGGGCCAAACCTCATATTCAGCTCTTTGTAGGTCTTTAAGAAAACCTGTTGGACATCCTCTCAGGCAGAGCTGGAGGGGCTGTCTTTTGCTAAGGATACAAAAGAACCTAGAAATATGTAATAACTAGGTCACAGAAAACTCACTGGAGAAACTAATTTTCAGTAAACTTGGAGCTGGAAAGGAAAGAGCAGCTGGGATATGTCCTTTCTGTCCCCAATTGTGACCCTGTTACTGGAGGTCTGCGAGGTTTTCAGACCAGTGATGCTCATCTGTTATTTCTCTTGGTCTTGTCTGGTCATGCAGTAGTGATGTTTCAAAAATATTTTAACCTAGTACGAGGATCTCAGACTCTCTCCTCACTGGACAATGCTGAAAAATCCTGGAAAAATGCTTTCTCTTTAGGGAACCTGTTAATCTGCTATCAAAGAGGACCCTTGAAAATCAAGACAGGAAGGCCCTTTTCAGATATACTGTGGCTTTCTTAAAGTAATAAGGTGGGAAAGATTTTGAATGAAAAATATAAATTATTTTAAAATCTCATTTCTGAATGGATTTCATGCCCCCGTATATCTTTTAGTGGGGGAAGGAGGAGAAAAGAAAAACTAAAATAATTTTTGTCTTCATAGCTGGTTTTGGCCAAATCCATCTTCCACTGGTTGTCATATTATTTGGACTGAAGGAACGTTTTCCCTGGGCCTTGGAATATGGAGTCAGCTGTCATGGTCATATCATGCTATCGTGATATACGTTTACAGAGACACCTCCCTGCAATACTAGTGACAACAGTGCCTATTTGTTTCCTTAAAATCAATGGCTATACGATTTTGAACACAAGAGAAAACAAGTTACCATATGTAAAAGCTAACTCTAAACCCTTGTTAGTATTTATTTGTTTATTTTACCAGTGAGGTCTCTCTATGTTGCCTCTGCTGGCCTCCATCCCCTGGGCTCAAGTGACCCTCCTGCCTCAGCCTCCCAAGTAGCTGGGATTACAGGCTTGCCTGGTTAATCACTTTTTCTATACTCCTTTTGAATGTGATAATGGCAGGAAGGAGTCAATAACATGAATTTGGCTTCCATAAACTAAATAATATCATATCGTTCAAAGATATAAAAGTAAAGCCATGCGTGGTGGCTCATGCCTGTAATCCCAGCACTTTGGGAGGTGGAGGTGAGAGGATTGCCAGAGTCCAGGCGTTTGAGACCGGCCTGGGTAACTTGGTGAGAACTCGTCTCTACAATAAATAAAAAAAAAAAAATAGCTGGGTGTGGTGGAGCATGCCTGTGATTCCAGCTGCCTGGAAGGCTGAGGTAGAAGGATCACTTGAGTCTAGCAGGTTGAGTCTGCGGTGGCTATGAGCGTGCCCCTGCACACCAGCCTGGGTGACAGAGTAAGACTCTGAATCAAGAAAATAAATAAATAAAATTAAAAAGCTATAAAAGTATAAAATATATTTGAAGCAAGCTTTAAAATGGCTGATCCTAAACATCTTGTCGAATTCTTCTCTCCAAGGAAAATAAAACCAATTATACAACGGGGCCACTTTTCAAGATAAAAGTGTACCTCTTTTCGGCCTATAATATCTATTCTAATCTCAGCTTTCATCCCAAAGACCTGAATATTAGTTGATGCTCCTCTTAACTTGGAGAAGTAATGTTTAACTATAAGATCCATGGGAGTGCTTCTCTATGCAACTTCTCAAAAGAGAAAAAACAAACTCATATAGAAAGAAATGTAGAATTATGGAAATATTTGGCTAACTATTCTCTCTCACCCAGTAAGATTTGATATGCTGGAACAATAGCACTTTGTACTCAATGCTAAATGCACTAATGAAGATTTCACATTTATCAGCATAAAGAGACAGAAGTACAAACTCTCTTTTATATACCTTAGAAAGAAGTCCTTGGAGTTAGAGGTATCTTTTTTTATTGCTGAACTGTGCTCATTTTCTAGTAATCTGATTTTAATTCCATGTTTTCATTAGGAGAAAAACACAGTATAGATGATGTTTAAGCAAGCGAAATTTTAAAAGGAGTATGTAGACAGGTGCACACCCAGGTCCTGGAGTTGCCCCATGTGGAAAATATCTGAGCATAGTCATTCTGCATCTCCCTGACAACACTCATTCTGCATGGTGAGCCCTGGGCAGAGTCTGAGCATCTATGGATTCCAGCCTGAGCTCATTTCTCTATGTCTGTCCACCAGAAAACAACTAAGAATTTTCCAATTTAGGATTAGTTCAAGTGGTGCTGAATGAACACCACTGTGTATCTTTGGTGAGTATGTGCATGCATTTCTGTTGGGTATCTAGGATTGAATTTGCTGGTAAGGACAAATCTTGATGAAGTTAACAAGAAAGAATTCCAAAAATATAAGAACATTATTCTTTATTCTGAAGAGAGGGGTTAGTTAATGGCTCAATGATCATTGAACAAGAGTCTTGGAATAGAGGGTAGAAACTGACCAAGTCAGTGTTTCCAAACACTAATGTACATATGAATGGCTATGGACTGAATTGTGTGCCCCCAAATTTATATGTTGAAGTCCTAATTCTCAATACCTCAAAATGTGACTCTATTTGGAAATAAGGTCTTTATAGAGGTGATTAATTTAAAGTGATGTCAATAGGTGTGTCCAGTCCAATATGACTGTTGTCTTAGAAGAGAAAATGTGGACACAGATAGATATAGAAGGAATACCATGTGAAGATGCAGCAAGAAGGCGCCACCTACAAGCCAGGGAGGAGGCCTGGAACAGATGCTTCTTCACAGCCCTGGGAAGAAACCAACCCTGCTGACGCCTTGATCTCGGACTTCTGGTCTCCAGACTGTGAGAAGGTACATTTCTGTTGTTCAAGCTGTCCAGTCTGTGGTACTTTGTTATGGCGTCCCTAGAAAACTAATACACAAATCTCCGGGTGTATTGTTAAAAATGCAGATTCTCATTCTGTGTAGATCGGGGGCATGGCCTGAGATTTCTCACTCTAATAAGAGTCTACATAACACAGATGCTGCAGGTCCATGGACCATGCTTTGACTGGTAAGAATCTGGGTACAAGTGAGAAATTTCCTTTAGACAGGAGGAGAGGGACTCTTCCCCAAGGGAAAAGAGCGCTCAGGATGGAAGAGTGACTTCGTGAGGTGGGAGGTGCGGGATAATACAGCCCGCGGGCAAAGTCTTCTCTAGATGAATGGGAAGCCTGACTAACAATGACAGCTGATTCCTGTGGCGTCAATGCTCCCGCTGTGGCTGACCTCAGGCGACCAAGAGGTTGACCACTGGCTCCAAAACTGCTGAAAAGTGCAGAACCAACTCTGGCCGCTGGTTGGCGCTAGCTCCACACACCAGTGCGCAGGACGCCAAGACCGGGGCTGCCTGATTCTCCTGATCTTCTTGGAGGGATCAAAGGGTCTTGCCACAAGTCAAGTATGCTCCAGGGGCTTAAGAAGAGAATTGGGGGAGCTGAAACAGAGCTCACGCCCAGCAACCCTCACTGCAAGGAGGAAGTACAGAGGCTGGGTGGAAGGAGGGAGGGGGGACCAGTAACACCATCAATACCATCAAGATAATGAGCATGTCCATCACACCCAAGGGTGCCCGCTTACACTTCTGTAATCCTCTTTCCTCTGCCTCCACTCACCACATACCTTCAGTCCTTGGGAAAACACTGATCTGCCTTTTGTCCTTGTAGATTAGTTTGCATTTTCTAGAATTTTATGAAAATGGAAACCAACAGCATGGACTTTTTTTTGGCATGACTCCTATCAGCGTAACCGTTTTGAGATTCATCCTACCTGTGTGCATCAGTAGTTCATTCCTTTCTATTGCTAAGTCATGTTCCATTGCATAAATACGCCACAATTTGCTTATCCATTCACCTGTTGATGGACATTTGAGTTGCTGCAAAGCTTTTAACTATTGCAAATAAAGCTACTATGAACCTTCATGTATATGCCTTTGTATGAACATATGAAGGGGTCCCAAAAAACCTGGTATTTCTTTTCTTTTTTTTTTGAGTTGGAGTCTCACTCTGTCGCCCAGACCGGAGTGTAGTGACCGCTCCCAGTCACTGCAGCCTCGACCTGCTGGGCTCTGGTGATCCTTCCGCCTCAGCCTTCCAAGTAGCTGGAATTACAGGCGTGCGCTACCATGCCCAGCTAGTTTTTTGATTTATTGTAGAGATGAGGTCTCAACAAGTTGCCCAGGTGGGTCTCGAACCCGCGGGCTCAGGCAATCCACTCACCTCAGCTTCCCAAGGCACTGCTATTTCTTATTAAAAATTGTGTATTTGTTTTTACATGTTTAAACTTCAGTCACCTTAAGACTCTCCATTTGATGCAATATACTTATCAAGATGCTTTTTCCACTGTTCAGTTTTGAACTCATCAATTTTGATGTCTTTTAGAGCCATCAAAATTGTCTTTTGCCATTTTTTGTTTCACCATTTTCACATTGGCAACATGTTTCACTTTGAAGAATTTTTTCATCTGGGAAAACAAACAAAAAAGTTGCTTGGAGCGAGATTGGGTGAGTAGAGAGGGTAGGGTATCAGGGCCATGCTATTTATGGTCAAAACCTGCTGAACACTCAGCAAGATGTGACCAGGTGCATTGTCATGGTGGAAGAACCAGTTACCTGTTTGCCACCAAAAACTGAACACAGCCTGTTACAACAATGCTAGCTGGTACATTGATGCCAACGGGTTCCTAGAACACTTAACTAGCTGGGCAAGTCTATACTACAAGGGTCCCACCCTCCAAAAGATAATCCCAGGTTTTTTGGGGGTCTCCTCTTGTGAGCTTTCATTTCTCTTGAGTTTACGTTTTACTTTTTAAGAAACTGCCAGTTTTCCAAAATGATTGTACAATTGAACATTCCCAACAGATCATAAGAAAGTTCCAGTCAGCAACACTTGACAAAGTCAATGTTGTTTTACCATTCTAATTGCTGTGTAACGGTACCACAATAAGGTTTTCATTGTATTTCCCTAGTGACTAATGATGTTCAGCATTTTTTAATGTGCTCATTTGCCATTCATGTATGTTCTCTGGTGAAATGTCTTTTTAAATTTTGATTGCTTACTGCATCTGAGAGTTTTAATATTATAGATTCCAAGCTCTTTATCAGATATGTGATTTGCAAGTATTTTCAATCAGCTTGTGGCTTGATTTTTCATTTTGATAATAGTTCTTTTCAAAGAGCAGGAGTTCTTCATTGTAATGAAGTCTAAGATACCAGATTCTTTTGTTTATGCATCATGCTTTTGTTGTCATATATAACATCTCTTTGCCTAACCCAAGGTCACAATTATCACCTATGTTTCTTCTAGAAATGTTATAGTATTTGTTTTACATCTAGGCCTATGTTCCATTTGAGTTCACGTTTTTTCATATGTTGAAAAAACTATCCTTTCTCAACTGAATTGTCTTTATACCTTTGCCAAAAATCAGTTGACCATATATGTGTGGGCCTATTTCTGAACTCTAGTTGATTCCATTGATTTATGTTTCTATCGTGATGCCAGTATCATATTGTCCTGATTACTGTAGCCTAATAAGATAGAACTGTTCAAGATAAAGTTTATACTTGGCGTGAGCTTTGGCAGTTTTTGTCTTTCAAGATACTCGTCCTTTTAATCCAATTTGTCAAGTTTATTGGCATAAAGTTATTCATAATATTCCCTTATCTTTCTTTTAGCATCTACAAAATCTGTAGTGACACCATCTCTCTTATTCCTGATACTGGTAATTTGTATCTTCTCTTTTTGTTTTTGTTTTTTTTCTTCTTTGTCTGGCTAGAGGTTTATCAATTTAATTTTTCTCAAAAACCAGCTTTTGGTGTAATCAATTTTCTCTATTGTTTTAAAGTTTTCTATATTATAGATTTCTTCTCTGATCTTTGCTATTTCTTCTCTTCTACTTACTTTGTGTTTAATTTTTTTCTACCTTTCCTAATTTTTGAAGGTAAAAACTGAGGTCATTGATTTGAAGTATTTCTCCTTTCCTAGTATAGGCATTTAGTGCTATGAAATTTCCCCTAAATACTGACTCAATGGTATCCCACAAATTTTGATGTTTTCCTTTTCATTTTTCATTCAGTTCAAAATACATTCTAAACTCCCTTTTGATTTTACAATGTTTTAATAAATATTATTCAGTCACAAAAAGAAATAAAGTACTGACAAATGCTACTTTCAACCATCAAGAATGAACTTTACCCAGAATGCAGGGCTGGTTCAACATCCACAAGAACATAAATGTAATTAAATGTATCAACAGATGTAAAAACAAGAACCACATGATTATATCATTAGATGCAGAAAAAGCTTTTGATAAAATCCAGCATCCCTTCTTGATAAAAACCCTTGAGCACCTCGACATAGAGGGAACATACTTCAAAATAGTAAGAGCCATTTATGATAAACCCACAGTCAATATATTGCTAAATGGACAGAAATTGGAAGCATTTCCCTTGAAACAGAAATTGGAAGCATTTCCCTTGAAAACCAGAACAAGACAAGGCTGCCCACTCATCCCTGTTGTTCAACATAATGTTGGAATTCCTAGCTAGGGCAATCAGCCAAGAGAGAAGGAAATCAAGGGTATCCAAACAGGAAAAGAAGTCAGGGTTTCCCTCTTTGCTGATGATATAATCCTATGCCTCAAAAATCTAAGATAATCTGTCAAAAACCTCCTTGCACTGATGAAGGACTTCAGCAAAGTCTCAGGGTACAAAATAAATGTGTGAAAGATTGTTGCAGTCTTATACACCAACAACAAATAGACAGAGAATCAAATAAAAAGTACAATCCATTCACAATAGCCACAAAAAAATGAAATACCTCAGCATCTTCCTTACCAGAGAAGTGAAAGATCATTACAATGAAGACTACAAAACACTGTTCAAAGAAGTCAAAGGTGACACAAACAAGTGGAAAAATATTCCATGCTCATGGATTGGAAGAATCAACATTGCTAAGATGTCCATTCTACCTAAGGCAATCTACAGCTTTAATGCAATACCCATTAAATTACCATCATTCTTCTTACACCTGAAAACAATACAGAAATTCATATGGAAACATAAACGACCACAAATAGCTGAAAAAACCTTTAGCAAAAGAAACAAAGTGGGAGGGATTATACTTCCAGACTTTAAACCTTGTTACAAAGCTACAATAATCCAAACAATCTGGTATTTTTACAAGAATAGGCATATAGACCAATGGAACAGAATAGAGATTCCAGAAGCAAAACCTCAATTTCTCAACCAACTTATCTTCGACAAAGCTTCCAACCACAACCACTGGGGAGAGGAGAACCTATTCAGTAAATGGTGCTGGAAAAACTGACTGACCATGTGCAGAAGAATGAAGTAGGACCCCTACCTATCACTATACACAAAAATCAACTCCAAATGGATAAAAGACCTAAAGGTAAAACCTCAAACTTCTCAGGAAACATAGGAGACACTCTTCTGGAAATCAGAATAGGCAGCCAATTCCTGATCAAAATCCCAAAAGCCCATGCCATAGAGATATGATAGACAAGTGGGACTTCATCATACTGAAATCTTCTGCAAAACAAAAGAAACCATCAAGAGAGTGGGGAGACAGCCTGCAGAATGGGAAAAAATATTTGCCAACTACATATCTGACAAAGGCCTAACATCCAGGATCTACAAGGAACTCAAACATGCTGAAAGGGAAAAAACGAACAGCCCCATTAAAAAGTGGGGAAGCCGGGCTCGGTGGCTCAGCCTGTAATCCCAGCACTTTGGGAGGCTGAGGTGAGTGGATTGCCTGAGC
>NW_007256165.1:81311-82856 GCF_000164805.1 Carlito syrichta | reverse complement strand
AAAAAAAAAAAAGTGGTACATATACACAATGGAATATTATGCAGCCATACAGAAGGACAAACATATGGACTTTGCAGTAACTTGAATGGATTTAGAGTCTATAATACTTAGTGATCTATCACTGAGTACCACATGTTCTCATTCGTAAGCAGACCCTGAACATTTACCATAATACTGTAAGAAAGGGATTGGCAGTAGCAGGACACTGCCAGGAGAGGGCACACAGCATTAATAAGGGTACCTGATCTCAAACCAGATGAAGTGGGGACCAAAGGAAGGCCCAAACGTTACCTGTATAATGTCACTTGTATACCTAATCCTGAATTGTACCCCACATCTTAAAAAAAAGAATGGGGAGGGGAAGAATGAACCTTAAAAACATTATGTTAAGTGAAAGAAGGCAATCACAAAGTTCATCTATTGTATGATTTGATTTACATGAAATGCCCACACTAAAATCCACAGAGACAGAAAATGGATTAGTGGCTGCTGGGGGCTGGAAGGGAGGAGAGAATGGAGAATAATCGCTAATAAGTATCAAATTTTTTGGGGGGGTGATGAAAATATTCTGGAGTTAGGGGTGATAGTTGTATAGCTTTGTGAACATGCTAAAACTCACTGAATTGCATGCTTTTTTTCTTTTTTTTTTTTTTAGTAGGAGTCACTATGTGGCTCAGGCTGGAGTGCAGTGGCACATTCATGGCCATCACCTCGACCTGCTGGGTTCAGGCGATCCTTCCACTTCAACCTTCCAAGAAGCTGAAAGTACAGACATGCGCCACCACTCCTGGCAAATTTTTTGATATATTGTAGAGATGAGGTCTCACCAACTTGACCAGGCTGGTCTTGAACCCGTGGGTTCAGGCAATCCTTTCACCTCTGTCTCCCAAAGTGCTGTGAGCCACTGAAACCCGCTAAAAAGTATGCTTTAAAAAGATGAATATCATGGCAGGTGAATTGTATTTTAATAAAGGCGTTTTTTAAAAAAACAAACAAGGCATCTAGGGCACGAAAATTTAAGGACGCTCTGATTCTCAAATCAGGCAAATACGGGAGGGACATCTAAGGAGTGCCCCCTCTTACATTTTTCGCATTAGGCACCTGGCTTGCGTCACGTTAATTAATTATGGTTGATTTGAAACGGGAAGGGAAATTCGCTGAAAAACCAGGCTTCTGGGAAAAGCTCCCTGCTTCAAAGAAAAAGTCGTTTGGTCTGTTCTCCTCCTCTGGACTTCATCTTGTCAACACGAAATGCTTCCAATTTTGTGTCCAGCCTGAGATGGAGCCGGCACGATGGATCTGTGATGACATCACGAACTGCTGCATCAACCCACCGGAGCCCTCCCTGCCCCTGAGCTCCGACTGAGGACGGAGGGAACGCCCTGAGCCCGTCTGACTCCGCGTCTGCCCCTGTCACTTTGCGGCCAAGCGGGGGCTGCGGACACCACCGGGGCAGCCCGAGTCCCCGCGTCAAAAGAAGGGCTCGGGTAGCAGGAGTTAGGACGCCCGGTTTGTTTCTGGGCCCGGGACTCGTGCTAATCAGTG
>NW_007256165.1:80911-81249 GCF_000164805.1 Carlito syrichta | reverse complement strand
AATCAAAAATTAGCCGGGCATGGTAGCGTGCGCCTGTAGTTCCAGCTACTTGGAGGGCTGAGGTGGAAGGATCGCCGGAGCCCAGCAGCTCTGGGCAACTGAGTGAGACTCCAACTCAAAAAAAAAAGATAGGTGTTAGAATAGTTTGCCAAATCCTCCAGCCCTTAAAAAATTTTATATATATATATTTTTTGAGTTGGAGTCTCACTCTGTCGCCCAGACTAGAGTGCAGTAGCCACTCCCGGCCACCTCAGCCTCGACCTGCTGGGCTCCGGCGATCCTTCAGCCTCAGCCTTCCAAGTAGCTGGAACTACAGATGCGCGCTACCACACCTGGCT
>NW_007256165.1:76226-80845 GCF_000164805.1 Carlito syrichta | reverse complement strand
TGCCCCGGAGAAGGAGCCCCGAAGGCAGCGCATCTCGCGGTGCGGAGTCGGCCCCCGCGGGCAGCTGGGCAGCGGGCGCGGGCTCTGCCCGGGGCTGGCCCCCCAGCTGGGCCGCGCGGTCCCCGCCGGCGCAGAGGCTGTCCTCCCCAGGGTCTCCTCTGCCTCCTCCGGCTTCCTCGCCGCCCCGCTCCTGGCCTGGGTCCTCGCCCTGCAACCCCGTGCCCACCTGGCCGCGCTGTTTCCTCACCTCCCCCTCCTCAGGCTCCAGAGTGGCGTCTTTCCGGCCTCGTTGTCCTTTCACATCACAAGTCTCCAGTCCAGACCCAGCAGTCCGCACCCCTCCTTCCTTCAACAGCTCCGCTGAACTGCCGGGGCCTTCCTTTCTGGCGACCACTCTTCCCAAGCCTCAGGGTCAGCGGTCCAGGCACAGTCTTGTCTAGTGGACACGAGAGGAGCAGTGACCACAAGGAGCGAGGAGTCGCGCTGGGAAGGGAGCCGGGGGAGTCCGGGGCGCCAGGTCCAGGGTGGGGATCAGAGCCTCCGCCTGCGATTGTGGGGAGGGGGAAGGGAGCGTGGCATCAGTCTGGGGGTGGGGATGGGGCCTTCTAAGTGGGATAAGCAGAGTTTGCAAGGGCCCCCAAAGGATTTTGAAAGGGGTTCAGGATGGCTAGTAACGGAAGCCATGACGGGAAAGGCTGGAGCAGGAGAGGGGCAGGTGGAGGAGAAGCCCTTTCAGTAAGGCCTGGTGAGCTCATTCTAAAGACCGTGGAGTAGGGGAGCTTGAAAGGATAGGACACACCTTCCTCTTGGAATGCTGTGTTTATCTGTCTGGGGGTGGAGAGAGCCGGTTCTGTTTACTGGTCCAGAACTCTGCGATGGTTTGGTCTGGGTTTTTAAATTTTTGTTTATGTTTTGATGAGCCCAGGCTGGTGACAGTGGCGAGGGCTGCAGACCAGAGACTCTGGAGGGAGCCCAGGTTTTCTAGACCAGGCACAGGATCAGCAGTAGACAGGCAGGGGAGAGATGAGGGGACAGAAGGGAGGCCTTGGGGATGGGTGGGGGGGAGGCATGGTCGGGGGAGGCTAAGGAGAGAAGGGAAGGGGTCACAGAGAGCTCTCCGGGTTTAGGGAGCAGCTGGATGAGAGTCTCATTTCCAAGGACACTGGGAGCTGTGGCCTGAGGATGGTGGGGGGACTGCATTCAGTTTCAGATATGTGGCCAAGAGACTGGCGCAGACATGCCAGTTCTGTTGATATTCCCAAAGCTCCCAAGCTGGTTTGTATCTGCTGCCACCACCACACTTAGCTAATTACCTTGAAGTTTGGACTTATTTGGATGGAGACTAACAGAAAATAGATTTTTCTCCGACATAAAATACTTATGAGCTTTTGAGGTAAAAACAAAAGGTATGGATTCTAAAAGCACCATGTATTAGGTTGGCAACTTTCAGGGGTGTGTTGAAACAGCATTTCTCTTTATTTTGGGGTTCCAGAGACTGCATCATGGAAACTCTCTCTGAAGCAAATGGCACCTTTGCCATTCACCTTTTAAAGATCCTATGTCAAGACAACCCTTCACGCAACGTGTTTTATTCCCCTGTGAGCATCTCCTCTGCCCTCGCCATGGTCCTCCTAGGGGCAAAGGGAAACACAGCAGCCCAGATGGCCCAGGTAAGCTTGCCTGTCACCCAGAACAGGAGACTGGCCTCAGCTATGTGTCCCATCACCTGCTTCACGTGCTCCAGAGTGACTGAGGAGGGAGGACGCCCCGTGGTGCCTGTGTGCGCCACACCATTCCAGGGAAGAAGGTGCAGGGGGCAGACCAGGCAGGGGGTCTGGTCCTCTAAGATTTTGGCAGGGAAAAAGTGTCCTTGGTTAATAACTTGGAAAAGACTACCGAAATTTTGTCCTAGCACTTTGTTGTTTAGAAAATGACACTGAAATTATTTGAAACGTAAGTTGTTGAGATCTGTCTCTCTTTTGGATCGAGAGACTTTGTACCTATAGTTATTCATTGGGAAGGAAAGATAATACCGGTTTCACCTCGTTTATATAATAACATGCCTTCCCAGCTCCGGGGCAGAGGGACAAACAGAAATATGCCAAGGAGGATTCAAAGATATGTGCTTGACTACAGGCAGACTGCAAAGGCGTCAGTTAACTTGGTTTAACAAACATTCTGTGAACCTCTGGGAATAATTCATGATCAGACCCTGTCCCCAAGGGTTTATAGAGAGAGGCAGGGGACAGTGCCTGATAGGAAACCTAGAAGCTGTGTCATTACTGAGCCTGGGGTCACTGCACTCACCTTCATTGTGGAAACATTAGTCACGCTGCGCTTAGTAAGTTTCAGGTTGACTTTCTCTTCCCTTGACAATCCTTTTCAGTAATGACTACTTGTTTTTAATAATTTCTTAGCTAGTTTTGTGAGAGAGTGAAGTTTTATGTGCAGAGGACGAAACCTAAATAAGCAGGGAGAGGCTCTCTCAAAGAAAATATATCTGAGCCGGACTCAGTGGCTTAGCCTGTAATCCCACGCCTTTAGGAGGCTGAGGTGAGTGGATTGCCTGAGCCCGCGGGTTCGAGACCTGCCTGGGCAGCAAGACCTCATCTCTACAATAAATCAAAAAATCAGCTGGGTGTGGTAGTGCATGCCTGTAATTCCGGCTACCCTGAATGAGGCGGAAGGATCGCCGGAGCCCAGCAGGTCAAGGCTGCGGTGGCCGGGAGCGGCCACTGCACTCCAGTCTGGGCAACTGAGTGAGACTCCAACTCAAAAAAAAAAAAAAGAAAATATATCTGGAGATAGAACATCACAAAGGGAACACACAGGCCATGTAAATGTGCATATTCAGGGTGATAAAGGAAGACAAAGGTTTTTAAAGAAAAATATGAGAATTACAAAATTGTCTTGAAATAACTGTCCTTGACTGCAAAGATTAATAACAAAGACAATGTTAATTTGAAGTTGAATAGTTCCTGGGCACATGTCCTTGCAGAAATATCTTTTTGCGCGTAAGGCTGCAGTGGCTTTTGTGTAAGGTTGTGGTTTTTACAGAGTACTTTGTGATAGTTTTGTTATTAGGAACCCACGCGTGAGACTCCTCTCTTCAAGACCTTCCCAGGCTCTATATATTGGGTTCTTTCTTTCCTTCCCTACTTCCTTCTTTCCTTCCTTCCTTTCCACCCTTCCTTCCTTCCTTTGTCATTAGTTGACTCCATTTTGATTCTGTAGTTCATTATGTTTGAATCTTTATGTTCTCTTTCTGTGTTTTAGGCTCACTATTCAACCCTTACAGGATACTTTTTTTTTTTAGCACACCAACATTATCTGGTTACTTTCTGGGGTGTGACTCTGGTAGCTCTCCAACCTCCCAGTGTTCAACCAGATACTAACTGGACACTCAGTAAGCTGAGTACACTCGCCTCTTATAACATGAAGGGAAGTTCTAATAGCAACAGAAATATTTTTAAAAATTATTTCTTTTTCCTTTATTATATAAGTGTCAGAACCCATTGTAAGACTCTTTAAACTTCAAAGTAGAAGGGAGGAGAAAAATCTCTATGGGCCTACCATGCAGAGACAATCATTCTTGATGAAGTATAGCATTTTCTTCCAGTTCTGTTTCCCCCATTTTGGCTTTATATTTTATATTTTGGTGATCATACTGTATCTTGACTTTTACAAATGTGCTTTCAATGAATGTGAGGAGTCAATGAGATCACTATAGTAATAGTGGTATTACAGTTAAGTATATTTAGATTTAGTTTTAGGTTTCATTTTTGGTTTTGTTTTTGTTTTATGTCTTTTTATTTGAATTGGAATCTCACTCTGTTGCCCAGGCTGGAATGCATTTAGCACACCCACAGCTACTGCAGTCTTGACCTGCTGGGCTCAGCCTTCCAAGTAGCTGGAACTACAGGTACACACCACCATGCCTGGCTAATTTTTTTATTTATTGTAGAGACAAGGTCTCACCAAGTTGTCCAAGCTGGTCTCGAATCCCTGGGCTCAGCAATCCTCTCATCTCTGCCTCCCAAACTGCTAGGATTATAGGGGTAAACCACTGTGCCTGGTTCATTTTTGTTCTATTTCTGACAGATTTTCTTATCAATAATCTATAAGCTTTATAAAATAAATTAAGTAGCTTTTCTGTGTTATAGAACAATGTGTATTGCATGAGAAATATACATTTCTTGGATATTAGAAAAATTTCATCAACAGATCACCCTTTTTAGAAGTAATTCTCTATTTTTTTGTGTTTTTCATTGTCACTGGTATATTCATATTTTTGACTTGCATTAGGTAATGTATCGTCTATACTTTGCTGAAAAGTATTATAGTTGTTATTTTAACATTTCCTCTGTAACCTCTTTTTCATTTATAACTTTCCTTTTTCATATTTTTCTTTTTTCTTTTTTTTTTTTGAGTTGGAGTCTCACTCAGTTGCCCAGACTGGAGTGCAGTGGCCGATTCTGGCCACCGCAGCCTCGACCTGCTGAGCTCCGGCGATCCTTCCACCTCAGCCTTCCAGTAGCTGGAACTACAGGCATGCGCTACCACACCTGGCTAATTTTTTGATTTTTATTGTAGAGATGAGGTCTTGAACCCGCGGGCTC
>NW_007256165.1:70001-76206 GCF_000164805.1 Carlito syrichta | reverse complement strand
GGCGGGTCTCAAACCCACGGGCTCAGGCAATCCACTCACCTCAGCCTTCCAAACGCACGGGATTACAGGCTGAGCCACCGAGCCCGGCTCATATTTTTCTTATATATTCTAGATGGTTGGTTGTTTTGTATGTGTATGTTTTCTTTTAAGGAACCAACTCTTGGATTTATTGATCATTTTATGTTTTTTCCTCGATTCCTTAGGAACTTTTCTAACATCACGAGTTAAAAGTTTTATAATTTCATTATTTCCTTGGTATTATTAAAAACAATTAGGGCTATCTTTTTTACTTATCTTTGGCCAAACCCTTTGGTCTAGTGTATATCACTCCTAATTTGATTATTTTCTAAATCATTTGCCATATAGTTATTTATAAGAGTATTTAGAAGCATTATCTACTTAGAATAACATTTTAATTGTTACTTATGAGAATTATTTATTTAGAAAGTGTGTTCAATAGTATTTAATAGGGTCATTTTTATGTTGTTGGCATTTACTTACAATATTCTTAATTTCTAGTTTGCTATATTGAGGTCAGAGAATATAACCTGTATAATTTGTGTATTCACAATTGATTGAGACTTTTCTTATGTTGCCTTTTTGAAATATTAAAGTAACAATAAAAATATATAATATATACTCTCTCTAGGGTATAAATTTTTTTTTTTTTTTTTTTGAGTTGGAGTCTCACTCTGTTGCCCACCACAACCTCAACCTGCTGGACTTAGGCAATTCTTCTGCCTCAGCCTTCCAAGTAGCTGGTAGGGTATAAATTTAATAACTAAGTTTTAGTCTTGTTAATCATATTGCTCATTTTATACCCTATTTCCTTTTGAAAATTCTATTTATGATTATATTTTTCACCCATTTTTTGTTGTGTTTTTAGTGCCTTTAACCATATCTCTTTTTTTTCTATGAAGTTTAGAGGTAAGTTTCCCTCTGTTTGGGGCACATTTGATGATAGCCCCTTTTCGGCATCTCTCTCTTGTTGTTTTTTCCTGCTACTCATCCTTAAACAAGAGACCACCATTCAGGCAGAACAGCCACGTCTTTCGCTCACCTTTATTCTGCCCTTTCTCTCTCTCTCCACCCACCCTGCCAGTGTCACTTCACTAAAGATGCATTAAATTCTCAAAATAAAAACAGCTTCCTTTCAAAAGAAAATTTTGTGACATATTGGAGAAAGAAATTTGCTTGCAAAATTTTTTTGAAGTCCAAGAGCTGTATTTTATTATTTTTTTCTTGACAGGTGCTTTCTTTGAATACTGAGGAAGACGTTCATCTGGGTTTCCAGTCCCTTTTGGCTGAAGTGAATAGGCCTGGCACGCAGTACCTGCTCAAGATGGCCAACAGGCTCTTTGCAGAGAAGACTTGCAAATTCTTCTCAGTAAGTGGATTGATGGAACAATAAAAATAAACATACCTAGAGGGATGTAGCATCTGGGAGAAACACCCTAGAGAAATTCACAAACTCATGGTAAACTTTTATTTATTTATTTATTTATTTATTTATTTTTAAGATGTGGGGTACAATTCAGGATTAAGTATACAAGCGGTCATTGTATAGGTAAAGTTCAGGTCTCCCTTTGGTCCTCACTTTGCCTGGTTTGGGAACAGGTACCCTTGTTCATGTTATGTTCCCTCCCACCCCCCCGCCCCACAGTTTCTGGCTACTGTCAATAAACTTTTCTAAAAGACTCTAATTCTAGAATTATACCTTGCAATATTTAAAATTTGACTACTTCTAAAATTACTTTCTGGTTATTTAGGGCTCAGTACATACCTCTTTACAAACTCTGATCTTTTAGCATCTAGTAGACTAATATATGATCACATTTTAAGGTAGATATATTCCTTTTTAAAAAATGATATTATACTGAAAGCCTTTGGAAACTTGCTGACATTTTATTTAGCAAGACAGCCTCACTGAACACTTTTCTCTCCAAAGGCATTTAAGGAGTCCTGTCTTCAGTTCTACCGTGCTGAGCTAGAGCAGCTTTCCTTTGCCAAAGCTGCCGAAGAGTCCAGGAAACACATCAACACTTGGGTATCAAAAAAGACTGAAGGTGAGAATGACGAGTTACTTCACCCTCTTCCCCATCCCCACCCCGACCTCCTGCTCCTCCCGTGCCTCCCCCATTTCTTCTGCTCTTCCTTTCCCACCTTCTCCCCCTCACTCCTGCCCCTCTGATTTCACTGGTGTTTCAGATGTTCAGAGTGTGGCTGACTGACTGGGTCTCAAGGCATATTGAACCTTAATGGACTCATAAAGGTTCCGATCAGATGCTTAGGTTTTCAACAACAGGAGTGAATTTTATCTATTTTTCCCAGGACCAGAGTGGCTGATACAAAGGTTGAAAGAAACTTATGTGAAATAACTTATGTGAAAACACACTCTCACTGGCCTATAACGTTCACATGCCAAGTGACTTCATCATCTCTGTGAGGAGATTGATGGACAGATCTTTCCTGAGTCATACACTCAGGACTTCCTTCACCATCACCTTTACCCATTATGGGTACTTCTTTGCCTCTTCAAATCTTCTACTTAAGCACCCTGAATCTGACTTGATAAACCTAGACTTGATGGTCAACTGCAGATCCCCTCTCAGGGCTTATCAGTTCTACAGACTGAAAACATCCTCCATTTGGGGTCGAACCTTATTCGTTTCTATTTCAGAGAGTGACATGTTCCAGTCTTGGCCTCTAAGACCAATGATATTTGAGTTGTTTAGACTTCTGTGCCCCAGTTATGCTTAGTATCATTAGGAATATTTCTATTTCTGTTAAGAAATAAAACAGTAAAAAATGAGAGGTAGTCTTTTCTTAAAGATTCAGCAATTGTTTCCTCCATTTCTTCTTGGGATCTTTACCACTGATGCACTTTTTTTTTTTTTTTTTTTGAGTCTGAGTCTCATTCTATCATCCAGGCTGGAGTTCAGCGGCACACTCACAGCCACGGCAGCCTGGACCTGCTGGGCTCAGGCAATCCTTCTGCCTCAGCCTTCCAAGTAGCTGGAACTATAAGCGTGCGCCACTGTACCTGGCTAATTTTTTAATTTATTGTAGAGATGAGGTCTTGCCAAATTGCCCAGGCTAGTCTCAAACCCCTGGACTTAGGCAATCCTCCCACCCCTGCCTCCCAAAGTGCTAGGATTACAGGCGTGAGTCACCACACCTGGCTCACTGATGCCCTCTTGAAGCAATTAATTAACAGGGATGCTCTGAGTTCATTGGAAAGGTACCACTTGATTTCCAGGGGAGGAAGGGGTTGTCTTCACTTGCCCACATTCTCTTTTCCGGGGATGCCTGGTACTTTGTTTAGAGGATCCAGCAGTAATATCTCTTCCCAGAGACGTCCAGAAACTCCGCATATGCCCAATGCCAGCTTTTTCCTCTTTGAGCCCTCTATTCAGGCTGCATCTAATGTGTCTACCGATCATCATAGAATGTTAGAACTAGGTGTACCCAAGGAGGGTTATATAAAATACTCCATTAAACCACATGAGATAAGCGTGTCCTCCAGTCCATCTCATTTCCTGCTGGTCTTATTCTCCAACCTGATGTAGTTTTTCTTTCTACCAACCTGTTTTCCTTGAGTGACTTAGAAGTCTTTCACCATCCTCAACTTGGTGGATGTTCCCGAGGTGTCGGTAACTATGATTATCACTCGTATGTGATTTCTATACATCACAAGTCAAATTCAGCAAACTTGAAAACAGAATGTTTGCTTCTTGACTAATAATCTAGGATCTGCTGATACATCCTATCACAGTTTATTCATCAGGCTTTTATAAAAAGCAACTGAACATAGTCTCTACTTTTTTTGAAAGGTAAAATTCAAGAGTTGTTACCAGTTAACTCGATTGATGCAGAGACCAGGCTGGTTCTTGTCAATACCATCTACTTCAAAGGAAAGTGGAATGAACAGTTTGACAAGACATACACAAGGAAAATACCTTTTAAAATAAACCAGGTAGGGGGACGCTCTTCTGAAGTATGGTAGTTTGTTGAAGAAATTGAAAAGTGTAACTCTGTAAAAGCACAAATGACTGGTTAAAAATAATTGAAACAGGCCAGGCGCGGTGACTCAAGACTATATTCCCAGCACTTTGGGAGGTGAGGCAAGAGGATTGCCTGAACCCGCGGGTTTGAGACCAGTCTGGGCAAAATGGTGAGACTTGGACTCTACAATAAAAATCAAAAAATTAGTCAGGCATGGTAGCACGTGCCTGTAGTTCCGGCTACTTGGAAGGCTGAGATGAAAGGATCTCCTGAGCCCACCAGGAGAGCCCATGCCGGGAGCATGCCACTGCACTCCAACCTGGGCAACAGAGTGAGACTCCAACTCAAAAAAAAAAAGAATTGAAACATATTTCTGATTGAAATTTTTAACTCAGCAGAAAAAAATTGAAGTGTAAAACCATGGCTGCAACTGTGTTCCAGAAACTAAAGTTCCTCCTTTAAGCCCAAATTGCTTGGAGAGAAAGTAAAAAACAGATGTTGAGGTAGTATGATATGTGTGGTGGCAGGACAGCATAGGGTAGATGGAAAAAAATGTGGAAACATTTATTTAATCAATTATTTTTAAATTTAAAGTGTGTATGAATTTGAATTGTTAATTTGGTATTATTAATTCAGTATTTACAGTTTTATGATATTAAAACTGAGTGGCAAAGACCTTAGTCTTGACATTGAAGGAAAACTTCAGTTAAGATACGTGTTAGAAGCCGGGTTTGGTGGCTCAGCCTGTAATCCCAGCACTTTGGGAGGCTGGGGTGAGTGGATTCCTGAGCCCATGGGTTCAAGACCCACCTGGGCAACTTGGCGAGACCTCATCTCTACAATAAATCAAAAAATCAGCCAGGCGTGGTAGCACACGCCTGTAGTTCCAGCTACTTGGAAGGCTGAGGCGGAAGGATCGCCGGAGCCCAGCAGGTCGAGGCTGCGGTGGCCAGAAGCGGCTGCTGCACTCCAGTCTGGGCAATGGAGTGAAACTCCAACTAAAAAAAAAAAAAGAAAGAAGCAATAAACCTATATTTTTACCAATCTGTCCTCCAGGTGATTTCTTTGGAATAGGCGACCATGACTGATCTGGGGCTGCCGCGATACAAGGGGATTAAACTCTCCCAGTCATATGGGCAGACCCCTAGGCATGCCTGTAGAAGTCTGTGGCCTCCCGATGGGGACACCCCTGCTAGGTGGGCCTGAGGTCGGTGGTCAGTCTGGTCAACACACGAGGACATCTACCACCAGTGTCACCGCATGGGCCCTGCCGGCCTTGGTGCAGACCCCTGTTCATTTGCCAAAACAATAACTATCCCATATATGAGAAGTGGCTTCCACTCTGCACCACACTCTGTGCCGAGGTTCCTTACCCCCAGCAAAGTGGTCTGCCTGCCGAGGTGTTAAGATTCCTCCAATTCACTCAAGGCAAGCCCACAGCACAGGGATAAGTGGGTTGAGTGGGTCCGAGTACCGAGTTCCAGTTCTGTGCTTAGTCCCACCCCTTCCTCCGTCCTCCAGCTAGCTGGAACCCCTCTGTTTTGCTTCCTAAGCCACCTAGGACCTCACCTGTTGCAATTCCAGTGCAAAGATGCTCCCTAGGCTCTTGTATCCTGGTTCTGATCTTTGACTTTATGCTGAGCCACCTTCTAGGAGCTGTGTTGCCCTTCTCTGCTCGTTGGCCTTAGTCAAGACCTTGCCCGGGGCCACTAAGTATAAGGGGACAACTCAGTGGGGGAACTTCTGCTTCTGAAGATGGAGTACAAGTATATTGCTTGTCCCTATTCCTCCCACTAAGTACAGCTAAAAACTCTGGACATTGCGCAGGTGATAAATATGAGACTCTGAAAGGTGGAGAGAAGAAGGCGGGTGAGCCGGAGACCTGGAGACCCAAAGGTCATGGGTTAAGTTGTGTCCCCCTAGATGTTATGTTGACGTCCTGACCCCCAGTGGCTGCGGAGGTAGGATCGTTAAAGCGGTAGCTAAGGTATAAAGAGGCCGTTAGAGTTGACTCTGATCCTATCTAACTGGTGTCCTTTTAAGAAGAGGAAATCTGAACACAGGCACACACAGAAGGATGATCACGTGAAGACACAGCCATGGAGAGAGGCCTCAAATAAACCAATTCTGATGACACCTTGATCTTGGAATTCTAACCTCAAGAACTATGAGAAAATAAATTCCTGTTGTTTAAGCCACT
>NW_007256165.1:33645-69981 GCF_000164805.1 Carlito syrichta | reverse complement strand
TCAGCCTTCCAAGTAGCCGGCATCACAGGCATGCGCTACCACGCTTGGCTGATTTTTCGATATACTAGAGATGAGGTCTCGATGCCCAGGCGGGTCATGAACCCGCGGGCTCAGGCAATCCACTCACCTCAGCCTCCCAAAGGCACGGGATTACAGGCTGAGCCACCGAGCCCGGCTTAAAATTATATTCTTATTGAGAAAATTGTTTTTTATGTAATCTGCAGGTTAAGTCATTTATAAAAAAAGGTAGAAAGAAATCAGTGAGTAGTAAATAGTTATGAATATAAAGATACATTTTTGATAAGAAAGGTTATAAAGAAAATTTTATGAGAAAGAATCTTGTGAATTTCTGTTCTAAAACAAAATGACTGGTTATTTTATTTTATTTTATTTTATTTGAGTTGGAGTCTCACTCAGTCGCCCAGACGGGAGTGCAGTGGCCGCTCCTGGCCACCGCAGCCTTGCTTGCTGGGCTCTGGTGATCCTTCCACCTCAGCCTTCCGAGTAGCTGGAATTACAGGTGCGTGCTACCATGCCCAGCTGATTTTTTGATTTATTGTAGAGATGAGGTCTCACTGCCCAGGCAGGTCTCGAACCCGCGGGCTCAGGCAATCCACTCACCTCAGCCTCCCAAAGGCGCGGGATTACAGGCTGAGCCACCGAGCCTGTCTAAAAATATTTTTTAAATTTTAATGCAATTAGAAAATGTATACAGGTAACACCTTACCCCTCCCTTTGTTGTTGTTGTTGTTGTTGTTGTTGTTGTTACAGACAGGATCTTGCTATGTTGCCCGGGCTGGTCTCAAACTCCTTGGCTCAAGTGATCCTCCAGCCTCAGCCTCCCAAAGTGCTGGGATTATAGGCATGAGCCGATGTGCCTGCTCCATTCCTTCCCCCCTTTAAAATAAGGTGTACTTTAATAACTTTTTAAAAAAATCAGTTCTCTGGCCAGGCATGGTAGTTCATGCCTGTAATCTCAGCAATTTGGTAAGCTGGTGGGAGGATCCCTTGAGCTCAGTAGTTTGAGGCTGCAGTGAGCTATGATCCCACCACTACAACCAGACTGGATGACAGAGGGAGATGCTATCTCAAAAAAAATAATAATAATAAAAGGGTTCCTTAGTTGCAGTGGGGAAAGAGAAAGAGAATTTTTCTAACACTGATTTTAGAACTATTTTAATTTTTATAATAGGTGGTCTAGATCTATTTTTAATTATTAATAAGTATAATATTTCAATTAATTTCTGCATGCACATACCTCTTCTGTATTTAAAAAATTTTCCTCAGATTCAAGTATCAGAATGGAAACAATTGGGTTAAAATACATGAAGATATTTGTGGTTCTTTACTCTTTCTGAGAGGGTATATCCATATACACTCCCAATCACACTACTGTGAAACTATTAAGTTCCAACCCACTTTTTAAAAAAAATTTTCTAATTAATAGAATATTTTATTTGATTATATTATTTCCTTAGATATATTTGCTGAGTATATTTTAAATGAGGAACATCTGATTCCTCCTCTGAAAAATGCAGTGTCTCATTTTATTCTGCTGAATGAAGCTTTTTCCAGGCTAGTACTACGTGTGCTTACAACTGAAGACTTTTAATGATGCCAGGAAGGAACTGGTTGACATTTTTTTAAAGCGCTAACTGGAGCTTGAGTATAGTTTCCGTCCAGGGTGCTGAAAACATTCCTGGAGGCAACTGTGGCTCTTTTGGAATATTTTATGACCTCTTTCAGTTATCTGTTGAAATCCCATGCACCTCTGTCCATCCCCCCAGAAGGAGCAGAGACCAGTGCAGATGATGTATCAGGAGGCCACATTGAGGCTGGCCCACCTGGATGAGCTGCGCGCACAGGTGTTGGAGTTGCCCTACGCTGGCCAGGAGCTGAGCATGCTGGTGCTGCTGCCTGATGACGATGTGGAGCTCAGCATGGTGAGACCCGTGCCTCCTGCCAGCGTCTGCCCTTTGTGGGTGGAACTCGAGCGTCACTTCCACCTTTTGTATTTACCTATCGAGCTGGCCATGTGAGCATGCCTGCCTATAGAGCACACTGTGGGGCACTTGGCTTTGGGGTTGAACTCTTGGTTAAGACAGACCTCTCCCATTGCCACCTGCCCCATCTGCCACATTACCCATCTCAGCTAGCATGGGGGTAATGATATTTAACTGATAGGGTTATTATGAGGGGGTGATTCAAGTGACAAGCATAGTGCGTTTTCTGGCCATTAGTAAACTTTTAAATGGATCAGCTATTATAATTGGCGTTATTAGCATTATACTTTAAAATCAAAGAATCTGAATGAGACTATGACAGAGTGTGGCTTTTACCTCAAGGCTGGGAGGAGTGCATTCAGGGAAGTGTTAAACCTGATGCTTGGTGACTGGAGCCAGAGAGAGCCCGGAATAGCCCTTCATGCTCCTTGCTTCCTTTCGGCCTGGATGCCAGGATGAGAGAGTCCACCATCACCTGAATGGCAGGCAGTGGGGCCTATGGCCTAAGGGGTCTTGGTGAGGAGAGCCATAGCCATTGGCTCTTCCTCTATCCACCTCCCTAGCTGTGACATCTCTTTCCAAAAGCCACACAGAATCTCTCCTAGGACAGAGTCCCTTCCTGCAGTGGCTCACAAGGGAGCCCTTTCTTTTCCAATCTTTTTCCTTTTCCTTACCAGCAATGGTTTGTTCTCTTCAAAAATAAGCGTCGTTTTTGTTTTGTTTTGTTTTAAAAATATAGTCATCTGGACATTGACCCTTGTCTCAGATTTTTTGGGTAAAAAAAGGACAGCCAAAACCTTCCTGCCTCTAGGCTGCTTGGTGTCTCCCTGCTTAGCAAGGAAGTGGTATATGGAATAGTACATGGGATGCAGAGCGCACAAGCCTCCTAATCCTGCATGAATACTCAAGGCCATCTGGAAGAGGAGGAAGAGTACTTTGAGTGGGTGCGCCTGTGTGCTTGCACATGTGCATCAGAGTTTGAATCTTCAAGTCTAATTCTGGTCTTTCAGGTGGAAAAAAATCTCACTTTTGAGAAGTTCACAGCCTGGACCAAGCCAGACTGTATGAAGAGTACCGAAGTGGAAGTTCTCCTTCCAACTTTTAAACTGCAAGAGGATTATGACATGGGGTCTGTGCTTCAGCGTTTGGGCCTGGTTGATCTCTTCCAACAGGATAAGGCTGACTTGTCGGCCATGTCAGCTGAGAGGGACCTGTGTCTGTCCAAGTTTGTGCACCAGAGTTCTGTGGAGGTGAATGAAGAAGGCTCTGAGGCGGCGGCAGCCTCGGCCATATTGGTTGTAGAGTGCTGTGCGATAATCGGCCCAAGGTTCTGTGCCGACCATCCCTTCCTTTTCTTCATCAGGCACAACAGAACCAACAGCCTTCTGTTCTGTGGCAGGTTTTCATCTCCATAAGGGCTGCGCTTACTGTACCCATGAGCATTTCACCTTTTCTGCACCACCGAGTCACCCCTACAGCTTCATGAGGATAGGCCTAGAAAGCCAAGTGCAGAGATGAGGGTAGATTCCTCACCCGTCGGAATAATTTGTCCGCATGATTTCATGTTGCTCTGTACTTTCCCATACAGGTTGCTCACTTATGCTACTAAACCAAGATCGTGGGAGAACAGACCTAATGATCCCTTGTTGTTTTTAAGTTGCAGTCCAAATCCCATAGGATGGCATGCAAAGTTTTTCTAGACTCCTACATGCAATTCATTCTGATTCGTGTGCCTTCGTGGACCTCAAATCTTTTCACATACTTGCCTTAACCTGAAGGTCTCAATACTAATCAATGTTGCTAGATATGTTACTACTATATTATAGTTTTCCTGATGCTTGGACTTTAAAAAAATGTTCCCTTTTTTTTTTGAGTTGGAGTTGTACTCTGTCGCCAGTGTTAACCTGCTGGGCTCCAGCGATCTTTCCACCTCAGCCTTCCAAGTACCTGGAACTACAGGTGCCCACCACCATGCTTGGCTAATTTTTTTTTTTTTTTTTTTTGAGTTGGAGTCTCACTCTGTCACCCAGAATGGAGTACAGTGGCCGCTCCCGGCCACCACAACCTTGCCTGCTGGGCTCCAGCGATCCTTCCACCTCAGCCTTCCGAGTAGATGGAATCACAGGCACGCGCTACCACGCCCAGATGATTTTTTGATTTATTGTAGAGATGAGGTCTCGCTGCCCAGGCGGGTCTCGAACCCGCAGGCTCAGGCAATCCACTCACCTCAGCCTCCCAAAGGCACGGGATTACAGGCTGAGCCACCGAGCCCGGCTTAATTTTTTTGATTTGTTGTAGAAATGAGGTCTCGCCAAGTTGCCCGGACTGGTCTCAAACCCATGGGCTAAGGCACTCCACTTACCTCGGCTTCCCAAAGTGCTGAGATTACAGGCTGAACCATCGAGCCAGCCTTAAAAATGTTTCTTGATGGCTAGGCGCGGTGGCTCATGCCTATAATCCCGACACTTTGGGAGGCCAGGTGAGAGGATTGCCTGAGTCCAGGGGTTTGAGACCAACCTGGGCAACTTGGTGAGACTTCATCTCCACAATAAATCAAAAAATTAGCCAGGTGTGGTGGTGCGTGCTTGTAGTTCCAGCTACTTGGAAAACTAGGGTGAAAGGACAGCCTGAGCCTAGCCAGACAAGACTGTGGTGGCTGTGAGCGTGCTACTGTACTCCAACCTGGGCAACAGAGAGAGACTCTGATTCAAAAAAAAAAAAAAAAATCACCAAAAATGTTTCTTGAATGCACATTTATGTTTTATCTTTTTTCAACGTTTACCAATTACCATGTATGTGCTAAACACTGCCTTAGGTGACACAAAGAAGGCAGAATCATTGTTTTTTGACACCTGATCTTTAATATCTGCCCAACTTACATTGATTTTACAACCAGATTAGTCTACTTAATGTCTTTAAACTTATTATGTGACCCCTTTGTAAAGGGATCACATCTTTCTCCAGGTTATTTTATTTCTCCACCTCTAACTCTAACAGTATAAATTCCATTTAATCCTTAAAACTCATATCAAATGTCTTCTTTGAGAAGGTTTTCCTTTTCTCCTTAACCAAATGTACATCTTTGAACCCTCCTTTACCCTTGAAGGGCACTTCTTTCATGGTAATTGCTTTACTTATTAATCTTCTGTGTCCTTATGTAGTCCTCCAACATGATCTTAAGTTCACTAAAGATTGAGACTCTATCTTACAAATCTGTGTGCCACATATAGTGCAGTAAGAAGTAATTGATAACATATGATCTATGTAACTTTTTATTTTAGTGGTTTGATAGCACTGACTTTACTGGGGCTTTTAAATAATTTTTATTATGGTGAAATTTACAAAATAGAAAACTAACCATTTAAAAGTGAACAGTTTAGTACCATTTAATGTGCAAACAATGATATATAACCACCTTTATCTAGTTCAAAAAAAAAAAGTTCTATCATCCCAAAAGGAAAACCCATATCCATTAAGCAGTCACTCCCGTCTCTCCTGCTAGCCTATGGCAACCACCAATCTGTTTCCTGTCTCTGTGGATTTGCCTTTTCTGGATATTTCATATAAATTGAATTATAGATGACCTTTTGTGTCTGGCTTGTGCATTTAACATAAGTTTTTGCAGTTTGTTTACACTGTAGCATGAGTCAGCACTTCATTCCTTTTTGTGACTGAATACTATTCTGTTGTGTGAATATAACATAACTTGCTTTATATACTCATCCATTGAGGTACATTTGGGCTGTTTCTGCCTTTGGGCTATTGTGAAAGTTTTGCCTAGAATATTCATGTTCAGTTATGTGTTTGAATACCCACTTGCTATTTTTTGGGTATATATCCAAGAGTGGAATTGCTGGCTTATATGGTAATTCCATGTTTAAGTTTTTGAGGAGCAGCCAAACTGTTTTCCACAGTTACTGAACCATTTCATATTCCCACCAGCAATGTATGAGAGTTCCAGTTTCACTTCACATCCTCACCAACACTTATTTCCCTTTTCCTTTTTTAAATAAATAAATTATGGCCATCCTAGTGGAATGACGTGGTATCTCATTGTGTTTTCAATTTATATTTCCTATGTAAGCATTAGAAACTAAAGGACAAACTAGATGAGACATCCTGTCTCATGGATAGATGATACTGATTAAAAACAGAGATGGAATGAAGCATACAGCTCAATATCTTTTATGTAAATTATGAACACCTGCAACATTATGTATTACACAAGGATACATATCAGTTGCTTTTTTATTATAGGTAAAAACTTTTTCATGTGTTTATTCACTTTTGAATTTCTTCTGTGAATTGTTTATACATTGTTCACAGGTTTGAGCAGAAAAGTTCAAAGTTTGCTGTTTTGTTGTGAGTTTTATTAATTTTTACATATCTCTTTACCTATTAAAGATATTATCCCTCTCTGTTTTCGTCATTCTGTTGCTGGATTTTAAATTTTGTTGTGATATTTTCAACAGGGTTTTTTCCCTTTGTAGTAAAATCTAGCTTTTCCTTTCATGATTTCTGGCACTACTTTCATTCTTACAAGTATTTTCCCATTGAGAAACAAGTTATGTAGAATAGTCAGCTATTCTTTTTCTAAACTTTTACTTTTTAAATGATTTAGCTATTTCATCCACGTGGAATTTGTTTTTACATTACTGAAATTCAGGAGAAAACATAATTTTGTTTATTTATGAATAGTCAGTTTCTGGATATTATATGTAAAATAATCTGTTTTTCCCCAGTGTTCATTTCTATTTTTTCATATATATTCTTCTAGGTGAACTTCAGAATACTTTTTCAATTAAAAAAATAATTTCTTAAACTTTGAGATATTTCGGGGGGAGAGATTAGAATGACATTAAGCATATAAATTACTTGGGTAAATTAACATATTTACAATGTTTAATCTTATCACTCGGGAATTAAGAAGAACCATTTATTCAAATGCTTTTTTAATATGTCTATAATTAAACCGTTTTTTAAGTTTTTAAAAATAGAAGTCCTACATAGTTACTGTTTTTCTTGTTAAGGCTATTTCTCAATATTATTTTCATTGTAACAATAGTAAACAAGACTATGTGCCCTCACCTAATTATGGATGGCATAAAAGTAAACCATTAAAGTTTGTACATTTATCTGTGTGACCAATTTGGTGTACTCTTTTAGTAATTTAAGAGTTTTCCTACTTGGAAGGCTGAGGCGGAAGGATCACCTGAGCCCAGCAGGTCAAGGCTGCAGTGGCCATAAGTGTGCAACTCTACTCCAGCCTGGGCGACAGAGTGAGATTCTGACAGAAGAAAAAAAAAAAGTTTTCAATAGATTTTCTTGGGATTTCTGCTATAGGATTATACAATACATAAACAATCTTTACTAAGTGTGTAATTGTATGTACCAATAATAGAGAGTACATCCTTCTAATTATTACATCTCTTGATTCTGCTTTTTATTTGTTTTGCTTTTGTCGTTTCTGCATAACCCAGGCATTCTGAGACAGAGTGCTATGACTTGGATATCTATTCCCCTAAACCTTGTGTTGAAATCTGACCTCCAGTGTTAGAGGTGGGACCTAATGGAAGGTGTTTGGGTCACTCATCCTTCCTGAGTGGTTTGGTGCCTTCCTGGAGATAATAAGTTTTCGTTCAATTTATTCTCTGGAGAATAGGTTATTAAAAATAGCCTGGCACCTTCCCTTTCTATCTTGCTTTCACTTCTTGCCATGTTATTGGCATACACTGGCCCCCCTTCACCCTCCACCATAACTAGAAACGGCCTGAAGTCCTCCCCAGAAGCAGATGCTGGCGCCATGCTTCTTGTACAACCTGCAGAATTGTGAGCCAATAAGCCTCTTTTCTTTAGACATTACCCGACCTTAGGTATTCATTTATAGCAACAAAAATGGACAAAGACACAGAGTGTGCAATCTTGATGGGAATTCTTGTGCTGCTCTTTGTTTTAATTTGGAGGTTGATAATATCCAGTATTGGTGAGCATCTGAGAAAATGGGCACTCTTACACTGGGTGTGGGAATGTGTACGAAAGTTTTGGGAAGAACTGGGCAAATTCTTTCAATTTTAAATGAACATTCCTTCTGGACCTGTATTTTCACTTTTAGGGGTCTAATCTACAGAAATGTTTGCATACATATATTGAGGTTTTCCTCTGCAGCATTATTATTATTATTATTATTATTTTGAGTTGGAGTCTTACTCAGTCGCCCAGACTGGAGTGCAGTGGCCGCTCCCAGCCACCGCAGCCTCGCCTGCTGGGCTCCGGCAATCCTTCCGCCTCAGTATTCCGAGTAGCTGGAATTACAGGCATGCGCTACCACGCCCGGCTGATTTTTTGATTTATTGTAGAGATGAGGTCTCGCCGCCCAGGCATGTCTTGAACCTGCGGGCTCAGGCAATCCGCTCACCTCAGCCTCCCAAAGGCGCGGGATTACAGGCTGAGCCACCGAGCCCGGCTTAGCATTATTTTTTTTTTAAATAAGGCAGTTTTCCAGGGTTGTTTTTTAAAATAGTGGTTAAAAAAAATTACATAGAATTTACCATCTTAATCGTTTCTAAATGAACAGATAGCATTATTTTTGATTGGCAAGGAAGGAAGGAAAAAGAAGAAGGAAAGAAGGCAGGGAGAGAGAAAGCAAGCAAAGAAAATGAAGTGAAATGAATTAAATTTTTATTTTCCCTCAATAGGAGGAAAATTTAGTTTATATCATGGAATACTATTCAGATTTTTTTTAATGTATGTTAAGTCGATATGCATTTTCTGTAAAAGATAAAGCAAGTGAAAAGTGTAACTTGCAATACAATGTGTGTAATATGATCTCATTTATGTGAACAAAATGCTATAATATGAGGGGGCTGGGCATAGAGGGAAGAAATCAAATTAGTTTGTTTCACCAAAAGTGCAAAACAACCCATGTTAACAACTAGAACTATGTGAGGGAAACCCCCCCCAAAACCCGGCATTATCTTTTGGAGGGCAGGCCCCTTGTAGTACAGGTTTCCGCTGCTAGGTAAGTATTCTAGGAACCCATCAACATCAGCTAGTATAGTTGTAAGACGCCGCATTTGGCTTCAGTGAATTTTGAGGGAGAAATTCTTGCAACATGTTTGCTCATTTCATGATAGTTGATTTATACAAACAACCTGCCCACACCACACTAGTGTCCAGCAGTTTTTGACCATAAAGTGTATGACCCTGTACTTCACCCTCCCTATTCACCCAGTCTTGCCCTGAGCAACTTTTTATGTTTCCTCGGATGAAAAAAAAAATGTTCTGCCTATGTGGAAGAGGTGAAATAAAAAACAACAGAAGCACTGAAAGGTATCAGAATTGATAAGTTCAAAAACTGGATTGAGCAGTGGAAAAAGCATCTTGATAGGTGTATTCCATCAAACAGAGAGTGCTTTGAAGGTGACTAAAGTGTAAACACGTAAGAATAAATGTACGATTTTTAATAAATTGTTTTGGGGGGTCCTCGTATAAGTAAACTTACACATATGGATCCACGGGAAAAGGTTTTTGTTTTTGTTTTTGTTTTGAGTTGGAGTCTCACTCTGTCGCCCAGACTGGAGTGCAGTGGCCGCTCCCGGCCACCGCAGCCTCGACCTGCTGGGCTCTGGCCATCCTTCCACCTCAGCCTTCCAAGTAGCCAGAATTACAAGCATGCGCTACCATGCCTGGCTGATTTTTTGATTTACTGTAGAGATGAGGTCTCACTGCCCAGACGGGTCTCGAACCCACGGGCTCAGGCAATCCACTCACCTCAGCCTCCCAAAGGCACGGGATTACAGGCTGAGCCACCGAGCCCGACTGGGAAAAGGTTTAAAAGGTAACACGCTTCACTGCTAACAGAGGTTACTCTGGGATAGGTACTGGGAAGAGATTGTGGGAAGAAAAAACTTCCTTTTTTTGTTCTCTATATTTCTGTAATATTAACAAGAAAAATCTAATTCTTCACATAATTTAAAGAAGAACTTCAGAATACAACCATATGCATAATGCTGAGTGACATGGTATTGAAATTGAAATAAAATGCATATAAACAGCTTTTAAAATATATTTTTATCCTTATGTTTTTATAAGAGTTTTTAATGAGAATGGCAGTTGAACATTGACCTTCCTCTTTTCATGAGTAAGATTTATTTTCGCTTTTCCTGTGTTTACAAGTCATTTTTATTTTCTGTTTTATGAACTGACAATACACTTTGCCTTTATTTTTCTCTAGGGTTGTAGATCTATAATATATGAATGAGTAGGAACATTTTATATATCAAAAAAATTAATCCAAGCATAATGGCCCTCACCTAGAGTCCCAGCTACTCTGGAGGCTGAGGCATGAGTATTGCTTGAGGCCAGGAGTTTGAGGCTATAGTGCACTATGACTACCCCTGTGAATAGCCACTATACTCCAGCCTGGGCAATGTAGCGAGACCCTATCTCTTAAAAAAAAAATAGTGTAGCCGGGCTCGGTGGCTCAGCTTGTAATCCCGTGCTTTGGGAGGCCGAGGTGAGTGGATTGCTTGAGCCCGCGGTTTGAGACCCGACTGGGCAACTTGGCGAGACCTCATCTCTGCAATAAATCAAGAATTAGCCAGGTGTGGTAGTACGCGCCTGTAGTTCCAGCTACTCGGAAGGCTGAGGCAGAAGGATTGCCAGAGCCCAGCAGGTCGAGGCTGCAGTGGCTGGGAGGGGCCTCTGCACTCCAGTCTAGGTGACAGAGTGAGACTCCAACTCAAAAAAAAAAAAATAGTATGTTGTCTATGAAATTAATTATAAATATATTCCTAGTTTGTTATCTTGTCTTTTGTCTTGTTTATGATATTTTCACCATGTAAAACTAAAGAGTTTTATGTAGTCAAATGTATCAATCTTTTTGCTTCCAGGTTTTGTGAATGCTTACTCCTTACTTAGCCAACTCTAATCTGGTTCGTGGCTCCACCATTGCACTAAATAATCACCAACACCCTCCTTATTCTTGAATTTAGTAGCAGCCTGATTTCTTGGCAATGTTTGACAGTGCTGGAGACTTATTTCTCCAAATACTTTTTGCCTTGTGTCTTCATCTTCCTTCTAACTTCCTGACCTCTCTTACTTTGTCTCATTGTCCTGCTCTTTCCCCTGTCCATTCTTTTTTTTTGAGTTGGAGTTTCACTCTGTCACCCAGACTGGAGTGCAGTGGCCGCTCCCGGCCACCGCAGCCTCGACCTGCTGGGCTCCGGCGATCCTTCCACCTCAGCCTTCCAAGTAGCCGGAATTACAGGTATGCGCTACCACGCCCGGCTGATTTTTTCATTTTATTGTAGAGATGAGGTCTCGCTGCCCAGGTGGGTCTCGAACCCGCGGGCTCATGCAATTCACTCACCTCAGCCTCCCAAAGGCGCAGGATTACAGGCTGAGCAACCGAGCCCGGCTTCCCTGTCCATTCTTTACAAGTTGCGGTTCCTTGCAGTGCTGGCCTGGGTCCTCTTCCAGCCGCTTTCTCCCACATTGGTCAGGTCCACTTTCTCCTACATTGGTCAGGTTCAGTGGCCTGAGTACCAGCCCAGAGCTGATGACCGCAAGCCCAGAACTTGTTCCTCCCTCCTGAGCTCCAGACCCACATCTCTAGTGGCCCATGCCCTCCTTCCATTTGGACCTACAAGTACCTCTGTCTCAATATATCCAAAGCTAAGATCATCGTCCACCTTCCCAACCCTCCCTCTTTAATTTTCAGCTCTAGGACTGGATTCACTAGGACAGGTATCAGGTTCACTTCATCTACTCTGCATCTTGGGCACCTAGCCCAGTGTCTGGTACTCCTTATGAATTATCAGTTGCATTAAAATGAAAGGCAAGACAACCTACACAGTTACTCAAGCCAGATAACAGGATACCCTCTCCCCTCTGTCACTCCATCCTGCAAATTTAGATAGCACCTTTTGATGCTGCTTTCAGGACACTACAAGACACTCAGCTGATTCCTGCAAAAGCACCCTCACTTACCTTCCTTGCCTCCTCCAACCCATTCTCCACATTCCTGGCAGGGGTAAGTCTGGGTAATGATAGCAGCTTCACACGTACAAACCAATTTCTAGCTCACATAAAATAAAAACATATTGTTCCAAGTGGTGATTCAGAGACCAAGGATCCTTGCACAGTCAACACCACTTTCTAAGACTGCTGCAGAAGAAGAAAAAGCATGGAAGATGGTGCATGAGATGGTCCACATCACTCCTCATGCCGCCAGCAGGACTCAGGCTCAGGCCCACACCTGAAGAACATGTGGTCCAGCTGCCTGCCCATGTAGGAGAGCCGTGGAAGTTTCCCATTGCTTTGAGGATCAAGACTGAGGAACCAAACAGACCCTTCCAAACTCAACTCACTTCCCTCTCTCTCCTTTGTCATTTCTCCACAGCAACCCTCAACTCCAACCTTACTGAACTATTTAGAGTTTCCTGACTGTTCTGGACTCCGTCTTACCTGTGTGGCTTTGCACGTTCCACCTTCTACCTAGAAACCCCTTCCTTTTCACTCTCCCCTCCCCACCAACTCCTCTAGCCCCACAACCCACATTACTGGCTCACCCCCCCTAAGTCTTGCTAGGGTTAAATTCCCTGCCTGTGTGTTTAATTGAGTACAGTGCACGAAAATGAGCTCTTCACTCATGTACCTGCACTAGATTGTAAACTCCTTGAGGACACTTTTCCCATAGCCTGTACCACCAGTGCTCAGCACCAGAATAGCTACTTATTTATGAGGCTCAGTGCAAAATACACATGAGAGGCTCCTTGCTCCCATTTCAGGATGTGGATAGCAAAGCCTCAAATCCAGAGTGAGCCTTTCTGAGAGTGAGGATGTTGGAGACAACACAGGCCGCAAGCTGGTGAAGCCAATTCTGCCTAGAGAATACCAATCACACAGGTCACATACCCACTATGGCTTTTGTAGTTGACCTAAGGTTTGAGATTACGGTCCAACTTTCTAATTCTTGACTGAAAAGGAAAAATGAAACTGCATTTTTTTTGTGTGAATGGTGTTGCAACAGGATGTTAGAGTGGGAATCTTTCTGTTTCAGTTTTGCCCTAAACACCCACATAATGGATGTTAAAAGGCAAACGAAGGACAAAGTTGAGGCCATTAACCTGTCAGGCAAAGGCACAGTCAGCTATTCACTGACTGGTTAGCTGAGAGATCAGGTTGGGGTGTTGCGAAGCCCGGCACGAGGTCGACCCCGTCAGCCTGTAATCCCGCGCCTTTGGGAGGTTGAGGTGAGTGGATTGCCTGAGCCCGCGGGTTCGAGACCCGCCTGGGCAGCGAGACCTCATCTCTACAATAAATCAAAAAATCAGCCGGGCATGGTAGCGCGCCTGTAGTTCCAGCTACTTGGGAGGCTGAGGCGGAAGGATCGCCGGAGCCCAGCAGGTGGAGGCTGCGGTGGCCGGGAGCGGGGGAGCGGCCACTGCACTCCAGTCTGGGCGACAGAGTGAGACTCCAACTCAAAACAAAACAAAACAAAACAAAACAAACAAAAAACATCGCAGCCTGGTGCTCCGGCCAGAACAAATGAGTCTGAAGTCCGTGAAAGTTCACGGGTCAGCAGTGTGATCAGTCGAATACTGGAGGCGTCTGGCTCCGAGCGTCATTTGCGGCTCAGGGTTCCTTGCCACTCTCGGAGGCTGCGCTGAGGAAGTGCAAGCGACAGTTCTGCCAAGGGCTGAGGAAAGGGGGGAGTTCCTGCTCGAGACTGGGCCGCTGATCTCCCTCCCAAAGCGCGGAGTGGAACAAGAAAGGTCCAGGCCCCTGGCCCCCTCCCGATGAGAGGATCAAAAAGGAGCTTTGGGAAAAGAAAGCGTGTTCCCGGGAGAGCAGTTGCGTTCCGGTGTCCGTGGCATGTACGGACAGGAGAGAGGGCAATCTCCCACAAAGACTTGCCGGCCAGGGCAGGCACTGCCCGGGGTCAGGGAAAGCCCCGGGGACCCAGCCAATCCGCCCCACGGCGCATGCGCACACCGCCTGCCCGCCACCCGCCCGCAGGCAGCGCCGCCGCGGGGTGTCAACCTGGCGCTGCCCCGCCCCCACTTGCTTTATTTAAACACCAATAAGTCCCTGCTGCCGGAGGTTTCAGACCAGAAGGGCTGCGGGACAGCGCGGGGAGCTGGAGTGTGTTCAAGGAGGATGGCCCCTGGGCCTGGCCCAGTGCCACCACCCTGGACGCTCAGGCCAGCGCCACCCAAGCGGCATTGGGGGCAGGAGAACGCTGGGAGCTCCGCCGAGTTTGGCCAGGGATGATTTATTCGAGTGGTGGGGTGGGGGATACCAGGTGTGCGGTGGAGACAAGCCCTCCAGAGGACAAGCTCCAGAGCTGCCTGCAGTGTCCACCCTCGCAGGGTGGGACGCTGTGCGAGGACGAGGCGGAGGAGAGCGGAGAGATGCACCGCCCCACTTCCCCCCACCCCGGGGCTCCAGTCCCCACTCTCCGCCTGCTGGGCCTCCCTGTCGCACCAGCAGCGTTCCTGCCCCGAAGTCCTGCGGGCTGGGTTCCAGGCAGAGAAGAATGAGCCGCTGGGAGGTTCAGGAGCGAGAGAGGAAAGCCTGGGGCGATTGCCTTGGGTTTAGGCTGCCTCCCTCCACGTGTCTCCTGGGACTCCCTGGTAGAGTTCATTTTGGTCTTGGGGGAAGGGCAAGGAAAGTCCAACGACCTAGGGGGACGATTACGCCTAGGATTCGAACATGGAGATGCAAAGTACTTGGTTGTTTGCGGTGGAATCACGGAAGGCACCTCAGTGTCCATTTTCCTAAGGGTCTGGCTCCTTGATTCCTGTTAAGCCTGGGTCGCGAGAGGAAACCATGGATAGAAACTGGGAAGGGTTAGGGAGGGAGGCCAGGAGAGTCACGGGGTCAGTGTCCTGCTATGAACACTGATTTTAGATACTTAGTATACAGGACCTGGGATTAGTCAATGACTTGGGAAGAAGTCTGGTAGGGCTAACATTTCATAAGTATGCACTGACGTAGCCTCATTGGTTGTTTCACTAACATTTATTCTGACTGGTCACTGTCCAGGATTTTTCTGTTTCCTTTTTTTTTTTTTTAGAAAACAGGACTTATTGAGAGGAGAGAAAAACTCCCAGAGTGGGGGGAGACCCGAGGGGGTTGCCCCAGGATAGTTTTTACTATGGCTGTGGGACACCCTCTTTCCCCTTACTTCTGTGAGTCAGTGGAGTGAGGAGATGGCAAGCCACTGATGGGTCCCCAGGGGAGAGCCCTATGCCTCTCTCTGACCAAAGCCTGGAAATTATGCAGCAGACAAATAGAGAGACTGTGACACCGAGACTATTATAGAAGTGGCAACTTTATTACACCGGCGGGCTTGAGGGCTAAAGCATCCAAGTCGAGCCCCCAGAACGGGAGAAGTGGGGTTTTATACCCTTGTTTAGGTAAGGGAGGGAGTCGTGTTGAGTGATTACATTTTTTTTCTTTTTTTTGAGTTGGAGTCTCACTCTGTCGCCCAGACCGGAGGGCAGTGGCACGCTCCTGGCCACCGCAACCCCAACCCGCTGGGCTCCAGCGATCCTTCCACCTCAGCCTTCCAAATAGCAGGAACTACAGGCGCGCGCTACCACGCCTGGCTAATTTTTGATTTATTGTAGAGATGAGATCTCACCAAGTTGCTCAGGCGGGTCTTGAACCCGCAGGCTCAGGCAATCCACTCACCTCGGCCTCCCAAAGCGCTGAGATTACAGGCTGAGCTACCAAGCCCGGCCAAAATCAGATTTTTCAAAGAACAAATGGTTTCCAGGAAATGCAAAGTGTAGGTACTCTTTTGCATTTCCATGAAATGGCCAGTCTCTAGCCATTTGGCTGGCCTGGCGCCTGACTGGTGGGTCTTTAAAGCTTGCATCTTGACCTTCAAAAGGAAATACCTTTAACTGCTACCGACCCCCCTTTCTGCCACAGGGTTAGTGGGAGACAATCTATCATCCCAGGTCATTGCCATGGGGCCAACTACTGACCCCGAAGCAGCTACTCATGTGTTTCTGCGTTCATTCACTCAATCATACAAGAAATATATTTGAGCATTTGCCTCATTCTGCCACAGGAAAGCAGATCCCCTAGTCAGGCATCCAGTTCCCCAAAGCCCATATGGGAGGACCAGGATGGAGGGGAGGGCTGGAGGGACACGGGTCCTGAAGGGAGAGTTGGGGGAAAGCTCTTGCTTACCTGGGGCAAAGGGAGGAGGGACCTGGGCATGGGAGGAGGCCTTCTGGGGTAAGCCAGAGACCCTGGCCTGAGAATGCTCTGACCAGGTGCTGAGCAAACCTCTGCTACTGAGTGTGTATCCCCAGAGTAGCCTGAATTTCCAGAAATCAAGATCCCTGAGGATATTTTAAGGCAGCTATTAGTCATCTATGTACGAATGGCTAAGGTGTGTGAGTTCTCCTGCCAGACAACCTGGGCTTGGTCCTTGCTCTGCCACTTCCAAAGTGGACCATCTTAGATAAGGGATTGCAGCTCTCCACACCTGATTTATTCATTGAGAAGGATATCCAAAAGGGTGGTTTTGAGAATTAGGATTGTGATACACTGTTCTTAGGACAATTTGTAGACCATAGTTTTATGGTCCAATCCAATAAATCGGCTGCTTCCCTCTTGGATAAAGATGAGAGGCAGAGAGCTGGGAGAAAAGGGGGTTAATTTATTCTGCAACCTGGTTACAGGGAGGTAGGTCAGCATCATTAGCAAAAACAAACAAACAAACCCATTCAATGTAACACAAACTCATTCCAGTATTGTTAGGTCTGTGGAATAGGCAGTGCTGCTGCAAAGAATTGCACAGAAATTAGATTAGGAAAAAATGGTTTACTTAGAAAGTAGATTAGAGAGTGAGAGAGAGGAATTACCTTCCCAAGATTAGGGGGCCAAAGCTTAAAGAAAAGCATGGTGCAACTAGAGCTCAGTGAAAGCATCTCAGGGCCAGAGCTTAACAAAAGCATTTCCACAGCTGCTTGAAGTCAAATGCTTTTAAGGTTTTCCTTTGGTGCCCGTAGGTTGTTAAAGTGATTGGGTGGTGGCTTGTTTTACATCATTACGAAGGGGGCAGGAAAACACATGGATTGTCATGGTGATGATGGGGTCTGTCTGTCTGTGTCACATAGGTCATGAAGGGTGGCTCTATGGATGGAAGACAAATACTTAGAAAAGTAATCAGTACCTGGGAGGTTACAAGACAATTATCAATAACTGCCTCTGGAAAACGGCTTCTGTCCTTTGTTAATGATTCGAGAACAAGCTGGGCAATTTGCTAAGATAGCATGACAGAGCTAAGATGTGGTAAAATGACTGCACTTTAGCTAAGATTATTCCATTTTGGCGTTTCACCCTTTCAAGGATTTATACCCCAAATTCATAGCCCTTTACCTATCCACGTGCAGTGCTGGTATGACTCAATTTTCTGACGATGAAAGGCTCCTGGTCATGGACATTTTTAGGTAACACTTTGGAATTTACAACATATTCTTTTACAGTTTTCTAGAAGAAGGGGCAGAAAATTGCAACATTTGGAAGGAAGGGAAAGTTGCAACATCTAAAAACAATAGCTTTAAATTGTTTTAAAATACAGTTGTAACAAATCCTTGTTTTTATTTTTATGTATTTATTTAATTTTTTGAGTTGAAGTCTCACTCTGTCGCCCAGACTGGAGTGCAGTGGCCGCTCCCGGCCACCGCAGCCTCGATCTGCTGGGCTCCAGCGATCCTTCCACCTCAGCCTTCCGAGTAGCCGGAATTACAGGCATGCGCTACCACGCCCGGCTGATTTTTTGATTTATTGTAGAGATGAGGTCTCGCGAAGTTGCCCAGGCGGGTCTCGAACCCACGGACTCAGGCAATCCACTCACCTCAGCCTCCCAAAGACACGGGATTACAGGCTGAGCCATGGAGCCCAGCTCAAATCCTTGTTTTTAGAGTCCTGGCCAATGTCCTCATACTCAGAGATGGAGAGGAGGTGGGAAGTGCCTGCATTAGGCTTTCAGATACACCCCTGCTGGTCTTGGCCCATTCTTTATGTTTCCTAGCATAATCAGTTATTTCTTCTTCAGCAGCTGCAGAGGCTTTCTAGATAAAATTGGCCTTCCAAACCAGTTGGACAAGGCTGTGCTATGAGAGGAGAGGAGGGGGGTTGCATTCCAAGGGCAGTGGGGGGGATGTGAATTTTTAAATTTAAGCAGCTTCTACATTTAGCCTAACTCAGCTTAATACAAGTTTTAAAGTCTTTTCTAAATGACTGTTCTAATATAATCAAAATGGCCTCTTTTCAACCTGTAACAATAGTAAGGGCTCAATATAAATTTTTGTTTCTGTTATTATTTTATTTTATTTTATTTACTTAGTTGTTGAGTTGAGGTCTCTGTCTCCCAGACTGGAGTGCAGTGGCATGATCACAACGATCACAGCTCAGCAGTCTTGAGACTCCTGGGCTCAGGCAGTCCTTCTGCCTCAGCCTCTCAAGAAGGACTACATGCATGCACCACCATGCCTGGCTAATTTTTTTTATCTTTTGTAGAGAGGAGGTTTTGCTATGTTGCCCAGGTTGGTCTCAAACTCCTGGGCTCAAGCAATCTGCCCACCTTGGCTTCTCAAAGTGCTGGGATTACAGGCATGTGCCACAATGCCCAGTCTGTTATTATTTTTAATTCACTTAATGAGATTACTGTCTTCCTCACATATAGTTAAGGCCAGAAGTGGAGAATGAGACTTCCAATGGGAAGTTGGTGAAAAAGCCAAGTGGAAGAAGAAAGAGACAGGCTGTTAATTAAATTAGTTAATGCAGGGCTGGGAGGTAGCCATGGCCCTGAGGTGTGCTACAGGGGGGTCTCTGGACAGCCAGAAGCACAAGAGTGAAGGATCTGAGTGCTGGGGTGATGCAGTGGCTACAATTCAGTGGGGCTAAAATGGAGCAGTGGTTTTTAGCTCTAACTGACCTTGCCCTTCCTCCCTGACACCCAACCTCTGGAGGCTGCCTGTTGCATGACCGGCCCCCTTGGTAAGCATAGCTTCCTGCCTCCCTGATGCCTAGGCTTGCCTAGGGGTTACTCTGCCCTCCTGTGAGTGAAGAAGAGAGAAGAGTGAAGGTGACTCCTTCAGTTGCCCCCCTCCTTCCTCCAATTTCCTGGACTGTACGACAGCCAAGAACCAGTCTTCCCCTCTACCCTCTTAAATGTTTTTTAACTTTTATTTTGAGATGAGGTCTCCCTCAGTCATCCAGGCTGGAGTGTAGTGGCACAATCATGGCTCACTGCAACCTCAAACCCCTAGGCTCAAGTGCTCCTCCTGCCTCAGCCTCCCCGAGTAGCTGAGACTACAGGTACAGCTTCCCCAAGTAGCTGGGACCCCATGCTCTGGTTTTATACCCTCCACCATGAACATCTTCTCTGAAGCAAATGGCACCTTTGCCTTCATCTTTTAAAGAAGCTATGTGAAGAAAGCCCTTCAGGCACTATGTTTTTTCTTCCCTGTGTGGCTCCTCTGTTCTCTGGCTGTACTCTTCCTGAAGGGGTGGGGGGTGGGGGGGGTTGTGAATGGAAACAGTTGCCCAAATGGCCCGGGCAAGGAGGCCTCCACTGCAAAAGTAGAACTTGTGTGTGGTTATTAGCATTGTTTGCCCAAAGTTTCTGGTTTTCTTCCTTTCCAGCACATGGTAGGAGTGTTCTTTTTGGCTCCCTTATAGAGCTTTGTGACCAGTTCTGGCCAAGGAGTTAGTTCTCTGTAGAAGTGACACACACTGTAGTATTGCATTGGCAGCTTGAGGGCGTCTAGAATTCTTTGTATCCCTCTAGTGTGGCAGCAGCAAGATATGAGGTGATGGCTACTCTGCGGGTTTGGGTTCTCAAATGCCCCTGACCATCTGTGATAGACTTGTAGCCCAAAGCATAAATGACCCTTTGTTATTTTAAACCACTGAGATTTGGGGGAATTTATTTTATTTTATTTTATTTTGAGTTGGAGTCTCACTCTGTCACCCAGACAGGAGTGCAGTGGCCGCTCCCGACCACCACAGCCTCGACCTGCTGGGCTTCAGCTTCCCAAAGGTGCGGGATTACAGGCTGAGCCACCGAGCCGGGCTGGGGAGATATTTGTTACCACAGTGTAACCCAGCCTATCCTGACTGATACAAATTGGATATTTTTTCCTTCCACAACATTATAAAGCTGATCATGAGGCCTTTTTCCAGTGCTACTGGAATGGGAAAGGAAGTTAAAAAATGTGGTAGGGGACTTTGCGGGTCTGTGACAGTTTCCTCCATGGCTCACTTTTTATATAAATTCAGAGGTTTTGTTGTCTCATGGGAAGGCACTAGGCGTGGATTGAGTTGATGAGCTTTAAAGTCCAAGTAGTGCCACTGATTTACTGTAGAATCTTTCCTGGTCCAGTGTTTTCTCTGTTTGAGCAATCTAGTCCAATGGTTCTTAGAGTGTTCTCTCTGTATGAACAATATTAGAATTACCTGGGAACTTGTTAGACTTCCAAATTCTCAAGGCTCACCCCAGACTTCAGCAACACTGAGGATAGGAAGCTCCAGGTGGTTCTGATGCATACTCTAAGTTGAGAACCATTGATTTAGCCTAACTTCTTGTGCCCAGCTAATGATGAACCTGGGGCTCAGAGTTCATTTCACTTCTAGTTCTAGCCAAGATGGAGTAAGAGCTATTTTGATTTATCCTCCCATTGTTATTAACCACAAAACGAGACAATATGTATGAAACAATTGCTTTCAGGTACTGGGCAAGCAGAGGCGGAGCAAGGCTGTGATCTTTGAGAGAAGGGCAGCATATGAGGTGAATTTCATATTCTGCCTTGGTGTATTTTCCAATTTATGGCAAAGGGAAGAGGAACCCAATCAGGAAGAGCAGTTTCACTGGGCAGAACAGACATTGGAGTCCAAGATAAATGAAGCAGCTAGCATTTGCAGGACATGCTACCACAGAAAAGGGAGTAACACAGAAAAGTAACCCCCAAATGTGCTTAGTCTTTGACTGAATACTAAACTTTGTAAGCATAGGCTGAGATTCTGCAAGACTTGGCAGAGAACAAACTGGCCATGAGAGCTGAACCAAGGTCCCAGATTGCACAGTGGTGGATAGTATTAGATTTCTGATCAACCAGAGTTAAGAAATTCCTGCTGAACAATTTTGGGTAGCTGAGAGACCAGAGGCTCAGGTCTTAGGACTAGGGATAGTATAGCCCTAGAGTAAAGACTATTCTGAACTCTCCCTAATAAACAAATTTCAACAGGGTTAAGCTGGGCCACCATGCAAGAACAAACCTCAACACTAAAGAAAAACAACGTAACAATGCCCAGCATGTCATAAAAAATTACTAAACCTACATAGTGTAAGTTAATACAACTCATAACCAGGAAAAATAGCCAGTCAATAAAACAGACTAAAAAATGATACAAATGTTGGAATTAGCAGTCAAAGACTGCACTACTACTCTTATAAGTACGTTAAAGGATTTAAGAAATAGCGAGTGAACAGATAGAAAAACTCAACAGAAACTTAAAAAGTTCTAAAGCTAAAACATTTAAAATTAAACATTTGGTTCTATCTACATAGAATTAACATTGAATTGGATATTGCATTTAAAAAAATCAGTGAATTATATACACCAGTACTTTTTACCCCTAAATACTTCAGTATCCATTTCTTTTTTTTTTTTTTTTTTGAGTTGAAGTCTCACTCTGTCACCCAGGTTGGAGTGCAGTGGCACACTCCCAGCCACCACAGTCTCAATCTGCTGGGCTCTGGCTATCCTTCCATCTCAGCCTTCTAAGTAGCCAGAACTACAGGTGCACACTACCATGCCTGGCTAATTTTTTTTTATTTATTGTAGAGACGAGGTCTCACCAAGTTGCCCAGGTGGGTCTCGAACCTGTGGGTTCAGGCAATCCACTTGCCTCGGCCTCCCAAAGTGCTGGTATTACAGACTGAGCCACCAAGCCCAGCCGCATTTCTTGTTTTTTAAGAGGACTTTTTTCTACATAACCATAAAGCTATCTTCATATTTATCAAAATGAATAACTATGTCCTCATACTCAGTTAATACTAAATTTTTCCAGTGGCCTCAGGAATATATTTTATGGCTGTTTTTTTTTCCAAACAAGATTCCATTCAAACGTTATGCATCCATTTTCGTTATGTCTTTTAAGACTCTTAATCCAGAATACCTCTGAGCATTCTTCTCCCTTCATTTTCTGAAACACTGATTAGTTGAAGAGATTGAGTTCTTTTTTTTTTTTTTTTTTTAGTTGGAGTCTCACTCTGTCACCCAGACTGGAGTGCAGTGGCCACTCCCGGCCACCGCAGTCTGGACCTGCTGGGCTCTGGCGATCCTTCCTCCTCAGCTTTCCGAGTAGCCAGAATTACAGGCGCGCGCTACCACGCCCAGTTAATTTTTTGATTTATTGTAGAGATGAGGTCCCGCGGGCTCAGGCAATCCACTCACCTCAGCCTCCCAAAGGCGCGGAATTACAGGCTGAGCCACCGAACCCGGCTGAGATTGAGTTCTTATACAATGTTCCATGAGCAAGGTTGCTATTAATTTTAGGTGTTTTCTCCAAGAATAGTGTTGGGAGGAGAACAATGCACAAAATAAGATTTTCATGGCTATTTATGTCTTTAGCTGCTAAATAAGTTAGAAGTATCCTACCTTTGCATATTTCACTCAACAAAATTTCACATGGATTTTGTGGAATGTTTGTAAATACGTTTATGTAGTATTATTACAATGATTACCTAGGGCTCCATTAGGTAGTTGTCCTATAATTTATTAATCAGTCATCTAAAAATAGAAATCTAATCTATTTATAATGTTTTTACCATTCCAAACATCACTTTGATAATTTTATGGGAGGGAAATAAATGTCATCATTATTTAAAATTCTGTCTATTCATTTGCTAACCATTCATATTACTTTTAGAATGTCTATTTTTATTATTTTCCTACTTTTGTACTTGGGATATTCATTCTTTTCTCTGCTTTTAAGTGACTCTCTACTGATTAAATAGATTTTCTCTTTGTCATATTAAAAATATTACAGAGATTTTCCATGCTTTTAATTTACACCTTAGTACATTAATGTTTTAAGTAAATAACTTTTATATTTTAATAGTCAGCCATTTTTTCTTTGTTTTCTTCCATCAGAGTCATACATAGAAAGTCCTCTTGACACTAAGATTATATAATTACTTCTATTTTATTTAGAACTTTTATATTTTTACTTTTTGCATTAATTCATTTGGAATTTCTTTTGGATTAACATAAGAGAAATCTAATTTTTAAGGCTATAGATTTTTTTGGCATGTATTGAAAATATTAGGTACTCTGGTTTTATTGGCCAAAAACATGGTTTTTAAGCACATGGTAGGATTTCCCTCAAAATACCCTGTATATGTCACTCTGTCTTGAGGAACCAGTCAACTTGCATGGCTAGAGTAGGGAGACCACAAAGTTCTCCACATGTCTTTTATTAATTAAACACAAATGATTGGCACAGATATGTTAACATAACAGCTTTAATGATAACTGCTGCTCAGGGCACTATTGTACCCATTCAGATCAAATGATCTCATTGTCATTTTTGTCTGTTGTTGATTACCCATGAACAGAGCAAGTTTCAGTCTACCAACTGTTAACTAGATTGCTTGGTCTCTTTCTAATTTTATCACATGATCATTCCCTCCATGTGCAAATTTCCCAGACAAAGTCAACCCAGCTCTCTGTTAAGACAGGAAAGAACCTGTGGAGCTAAGTAGAAAGATTTTACTTAGGGAACACTCACTGTTCTTTGGAAAATTGAAGAGTAACCTTAAGGTGCTCTATTTTTCTGTTTTTGACAGGTTCTTCTTTTAAATAGAGGTGAAGACATTCGTGGGGTTTCCAGTCACTTCTCACTGACTTAACAAACAGGCAGCTGAGTGTTTGCATAGGACAGTCAACAGCTTCTTTGGAGAAAAGACATATGATTTCCTCTTAGTGTCATTCCTAATGAGATCATGACTAATAAGAAAAAATAGTTACGAACTTAGCAACACTATCAGAAGTAGGAGTAAAGACCTTTAAGAGTTTTTTTTTCCAACCAGGTGTGGTGGCTCACTCAAAAAACAAAACAAGCTGGGCTCGGTGGCTCAGCCTGTAATCCCGCGCCTTGGGAGGCTGAGGTGAGTGGATTGTCTGAGGCCGTGGGTTCGAGACCTGCCTGGGCAACTTGGTGAGCCCTCATCTCTACAATAAATTTTTAAAAATCAGCCAGGCATGATAGCGTGCACCTGTAGTTCCAGCTACTTGGAAGGCTGAGGCGGAAGGATCATGGGAGCCCAGCAGGTCGAGGCTGCGGTGGCCGGGAGCAGCCACTGCACTCCAGTCTGGGCGACAGAGTGAGACTCCAACTCAAAAAAACAAAACCAAACTAAAAAAATAAAAAAGTTTTTTTTTCTCTCACACCAATCAATTCTTCAACACCAATTGTGTGTTCAATATTTTAGTTCAGTTCTGACACTACTTATCTGTAGTTCAAGGGCTTAGCTCTACAAGACTGCCCCTACTTCAGACACTAACCGCAAATAGTTCAAGCTATTCACATTTTCTGCCTGGCCAACCACAGATTTGGGGGTTCCTATGGCACCCCTCAGGTTTGATGATTTTTTCTTTTTCTTTTTTTTTTTTTAATTGTAGGCTCACTCTCACCCAGACTGGAGTGCAGTGGCCGCTCCCGGCCACCGCAGCCTTGACAATTTTTTCTTTTTTTGAGTTGGAATCTCACTCTGTCACCCAGGCTGGAATGCAGTGGCATACTCATGGTCACTGAAGTCTCAACCTGCTGGGCTCTGGTGATCCTTCCATCTCAGCCTCCCAAGTAGCTGGAACCACAGGCACACACTACCACACCTGGTTAATTTTGTGATTTATTGTAGAGACGAAGTCTCGCCAAGTTACCTGGGCTAGTCTTGAATATCTGAGCTCAGGCAATCCTCTCGCCTCAGCCTCCCAAAGTGCTGGAATTATAGGCATGAGCCTCTGTGCCCAGCAGGTTTGATAATGTTCTAGAATAACTCATAGAACTCAAGAAAGCACTTTATTTATTATTACCAGCTTATTGTAAAGGATATAACTCAGAAACAACCAAATGGAAGAGTTGTATAGAGCAAGTTATGGTGGAGTGGGGGTGTTGTATGCAAAACTTCCATGCCCTTTCCAGGCACAACACCCTCTCAGCACCTTGATGTGTTCAATAACCCTGGCTTTGGGATTTTTATGGAGGTTCCATTATGTAGGCATGATTGATGACATCATTGGCCATTGGAGAGTGAACTCAATTTCTAGCCCTTTTCCTTTCCCAGGAGCTCACCAAGTCACTCCATTAACATAAAATCAGGTGTGATTAAAGGAGTTAATATGAATACAAAAAGACACTCCTATCACTCAAATTCCAAGCCAGGAAATGACAAGGAGACTGGATATATTTTTAATTATACCAGAAGTTCAAATGAAAGCAAATCTGGTAGGACCCTTTACAGAGAGATGCACTGAGGCTTCTTTGCCAGGAAACAGCATTTATTTGTGCTGCCACTGGCCCAGAGGATGTGCCACTGCCACATCCAAAGACTGAGCCACCAATGCAACGAGGCTTTGTCTTAAATTATATTCTAGCTCCTTTGTCTCCCTTATATGGCAACCTGCATTTTGATTGGGCATTTTATGGCACAGGGTTGTAACTGGGTTACATAAGCACACTTAGACATTGGCTTCACCTTGTTACTTTCTCTTTGTTCTGGGAAGGTCCTTACCACACAACCTCTTAGAAAGCCTGAAAAAAGATGGAAATAACTAATTAAGAGTTGGTCAGCCCAAAGGAGGCAGCTGAGGCAAAATTAATATAGATATATTCATATTTAATATAGATATGTTAATATTTGGGTCAAAGTTGAAGACTACAGCTGGAAAATACTTCCAAGTTACCTTGGGAAGTACTCCAAAAAACAAATAAAGTTCTTGAGTTTTTAAATAAAAAAGAAAAAATCAGAAGAAGATGTGATTACATGTCAAGATTCTCATTGGTTTACAGAAATAACATTGATTAACTGGGTACATGTTGTTAAACTATAAGGTATAAGTTATGAAGTCCAGTGTATAGCATTATTAGGTTAACTTACAGCTATTGATTATGACAGTCTAGTCTGTACACTAAAAATAAACGTCTAAGCCCCCAACTGACTGAATGCATCATCTCTTGACCAAGGGGACCTCAGAGTAACCTTGAAAACTGAGTTCTCTGGCAAGGCACGTTGGATCACACCTGTAGTTCCAGCTACTTGGAAGACTGAGGTGGAAGGACCACCTGAGCCCAGTAGGTCGAGTCTGTGGTGGCCATGAGTGTGCACTCCACCCTGGGCAGCAGAGTGACACTCTGACTCAAAAAAAAGAAAAAAGAAAAGAAAAGAAAACTGAGTTCTCAACTATGACAGGATAGGAGGTTGGACACTCCTTGTTACACCTGCTCCCCCACACCCCAAGCACATCAGGCTTTCTTGCCTAAGGGCTAAATAGACACCAGCCACTGCTCCAACCAATAAACTCTGCCACTGCTACCAACAAACTGCTGATACTGCCGCTCCTGTTTTGCCTGATAAGAGACCACTTACCACCAAGTGGCTCTGGTCAGTCTATGGAGGATTTGCAGTGATGGTTTTCCTGTCCTCTGCTTCACCTTTTGAATTCAAAGAGCTGAAAACTCCACCCTCAGATCATGCTAACGCCAACTTTTTTTGAACATGGGTCCCACAGGGCCCCATGAAGCCCAATTGTGAATGCACAGTTTACTATTTCAAAAATATTCATGATTCTTCTTATAGCTTAGTAATATGTGGCTACTTTGCTCAGCATAAATTCCGGTTCCCTTTGCCCCTCCCTCAAAGTGCCTGTTTATGGCTCCTGTCTGGAGGCCACACTTCCCAGCCTATCAGAATGGCCACCTGTTTGGCTGCAATGCTTTATGAGAAATAAAGCTCTCCTTTCCAGATTTATGAACCTTATCATTCTTCAGCTGACAAGTTCATATAGTGGGTGGGTTATGTTGTAGTAGGAAGACAGAGAGGCCATGACACAGAGGCTATTTTAGGAAGTAGCAGTTTTATTAATGCCGTTGCAATTCAGCGGGCTAACATTCCCAGGCTGAGCACCCTGAGGAGGGAGGAGAGGGGTCTTATACCTTAGTTTAGGTGAGGGTGGGAGTCAGGTTGAGTAATTATACATTTTCTTTGGAATTCACAAGGTTGTACTAAACAAAATCAGATTTTCAAAGAACAAATGGTCTCCAGGGTATACATAACAAGCAGGGATTATAAACCGATGACTTCACAAAGAGTGAACTGGTCACTATTTTGCATCTCCAGGAAAACTATCCTGGGCTATTTGGTTTTCTTAAGCAAAATCTGTCTGGCAGGTTTTCAGAGCTTGCGGATTGATCTCCAAAAGGAATACTTTTAACTGTTATCACCCCCTTTCTGCCACATTCCCCCCTTTGATGCTCAACCCTTCATGGGTTAAGAGCATCATCTTTAATTTTGTTCATTAACATTATGTGGGCCACAGTTTTTTCACTTAACAATAGCTTCCACAAACTTAGAGATGGAGTTCATAGTTACTGGGGCTATGCAGGGGGGATAAAACAGGATTCCAGTGCTCCTTGTACCTTCCTGAATGACATTCCTTAGAGCTAATGGAGGGTGCACCTCCCCCTATCTCCCATGCATCCCCAGAGGGTAGCTTTGGGGGATTCTTGACTTCCTTGTGAATAGTGCTGGAAGATCGAATTCCCATTTGCTCCCCCTCTGATCAGTTATAACTTTTGTAATTAAAAGTTTTGTGACTTTTACAATTCCTGCCCAATGTATGATGTCCTAGACCTTGTAAATTTTCTTTACTTTAGGCAAGCTTGATTGCTGCTATGAGATACCCCTGATACCTGGCACCAGGAAGTGTTTCTGAAAAGACAAAGTTGGCAAAGTTAATTTTACCTAAAGTATGCATTTCTTCAAAACATTGCTTCTATTTTTTCATCATTGTATTAAGGTTTAGGAATAAGATAAAATGGCTTTCGGCTCTCAGTTTGTCCTTTCAGTGCTTAAATTCTTCCAGACCTGAGAACATGTTTTTAAATCAATTGCCAATTTTTATGCCATGCCATTTTTGTACTGGGACATGGGCAACTTTTTTGATATAAAAAAGAATAGAAATGCTAGTGAGACCTTTTTTTAACATGTTCAATTCTATAGCAATTCAGTCCTATAGAAAATTCTATAGCAATTCAGTCTTATAGCAAATAAAATAACAAACAGTATAGCACTTGGCAAATGAAAAGGCTGACAAAGCGAAACAAAGGCTTATCAGTAAGGTCCACTGAATCCTTAAGCTGCCTTGTATAGATCAGTCAGCCTCCGGTGTGTGGCTGAAGCAAGGCTGAAGTATCCTCAGGCTTCTGGAGCAGGACTTGAGAAATCCGTTCTGAATTTTCCACTGGCCTCAGTGACTTTCTGGAGTGCTAAGGACAGTAAATGGGCCCCTTCTGAGGGGTTTTAAAGGCTGTATATTCCATTTTTTTACCCATACCATATCACCTGGCTTAAAAGAATGGGCATGGGTAGTTAACCTAATTGGCAATTATTCTCTGACTTGACAATGGATGGCATTTAGGACTGAACCTAAGGCTTGCATTTGCTGTTTCAGAGTAAGATTTTCTAACTCTTTTAAGTCTTCCTCTATGCCCTTAGCAAGAGGGGATGGCCGCCCTAAAGAATTTCAAAAGGCAAGAAACCTGTTTATTTGGTGGGGGGAGACCTTACCCTTAGAAGGACTATTAGTGGAAGCTGGACCCAGCCTAAATGAGTTTCTTGGCATAACTTACTTAGTTGTGACTTTAAGTTTCAGTTCATTCACTCCATCTTTCCTGAACTTTGTGGCCTATAGGCTGTATGGAGCTTCCATTTGCTTTGCAGTCCTTTAGTCATTAACTGCACTACCTAGGCTACAAATGCCAGTCCATTGTCCGCACAATGAGTTCTGCTCCCAGAGCTGAAGTTCCTATCAGCAGGGGTTTCGTCTCCACTGTTGAGTTTAAAGTTACCACTGAATGGTCCGAAAAGTATTCCCCCTCCTGTATGAAACTGCTCCCATCAGTGAAGTATTTGACCAGGGTCCCCAAGGGACTGGTCTGTTAAATCTGGACAGCTAAAGAACACTTCTTCCTTTATGATTTTCTCTATGGGTAGTAAGGTCTTTACCACCTCTAGGAGAATGCATGGACTTTTTATCACAGAACATTCCCTGATATTTGACCATTTGAGCATTGGTTAGCCAATACTGCCTCTTGTATTTTATTAAATTTATTACTGCATGAGGCACCCTGACTGTTAGGTGTTGTTCCATAGTTAATCTGTGGGCTTCTGTTATCAGGAGTGCTGTGGCTGCCAGGGCTCATAAACAAGGCAGGCAGCCCTGGGCCACAGAATCTAGCTGTTTGGATAAAAATGCCACAGGTCTATGCCATGACCCTAGCATTTGAGTTAAGACCCCTACTGCAGTGCCAACACATTCATGCATGTATAAAAAGAAAGGCTTAGTCACATCTGGGAGTCTCAGATTAGGTTCATTGGTGAGGGCCTGTTTAATTTGTTCAAAGGCCTGTTTCTGGGCCTTTTCCCATAGCAGAGGCTCCTGTTCACCCCCTTTGAGACTTAATAGAGGGGTATTGTCATGATGGAGAAGTTAGGTATTCAAATTCTATAGACTAATATAGGAACAGGACCATCCTTAGGGTCCTTTTTTCTTTTGTTTGCAGCTATTGGTTGGGTCCTTCCTCTCTTCAGTTTTTAGTAGCACTTACTCCCCTGGGATGTCTGGGTTTTCCATGGTCCAGGAAGTTCCTAGGAAAACAAACTTATGAACTGTGATTAAAATTTGTCCCAAATGGACAACACATTTCCTTATGAGCACCTATGTCTGTGGCCCCATTTCCTTCAGAGGGGTAGGAAAAGGCCTATTGTTAAACAATTTCAAAGTTTTAATGAATCCCATTTCAGGGACTTGGATTCTAAGCAATGCAATACCAAATACTTACGTTCAGTTTACTTGTGTCTCCAAAGGATTTTTAGTGATTATTATGCTAAACCGCAAATGGAAAGATTGTACTGGCCTAGTCCTACATCTGATGGAGTTTCCTTTGGATTTGCCAAGGGGTAGGGTAGGCTGCCACTTGGCCTGCAGTAGAATATAATTTTTTAAATGTTTGAATGCCTTCTAAAACCTACCTATAGGAAATTTATCTAGGTCTAGCCTGTGCTAGCGACCCTGCCTCAATTATTTATTCCTTAGAAATTTTTTTTCGATTCCATAATCACATGGGGTGCTGAGGGGCGAAGGTCCATTTTCTGTAACTTCTTCAGAGCTGACAGTGGGCATAGTCCTGCCTAGCCAGAGATCGAAAATCTCTCCCTGTCTGACTTGAGGCATCCAGATCTATTTCAGCAGTGGCGTTGTTTGCAGGCACTGACTGGAATCCTTGCATGACCATTATGTGTGCATGAAATCGCTGGACTCTGGCTTAATAAAGAAATAAGTGAGGGAAGCCCCTCTTTCAAGAAGTAGAACAATTAAGTGAAGCCAGGCATACATTTTGACAATTTTAGGTGGTGACTGATCACCTTTTTTACAAAAGCTGCAAGGCCTGAAGTTATTAGCATGACTTAAATGATAAATTTTAATTTCTATGGCTTTATTCCAAGTACCAGCCGTTGGAGTTTTTAATGTATTTCTGGACTATAGTGTAGCATGACAGGTTGTTTTAGATTATAATTTGAACCAGGCACTTAAGTGAATGTTATATAAAATTTGAAGAGAAATCTGAAAATGTTTGGAGACTTGCATCCAGAAAGACTTTATTATGCCTAGATTGTTTATAGAATTTCTTTTGTATATATATTTTTCTCATAAACTTTCCTCATACCATTTTTGGCATGCTTATACCATTTTTTGTTCTATATTTTTGTCTTACACTCCTTTTTTCCTTACTAAAACCTTATTTGTACACCAACTACCTTTTTATATTTTTCCTTTGCTTTTTGCTTTCCTTTTTATCTTTTTATAAATAACCTTTTACAGTTATAATTTGAATTCACCTTTTTTTTTTTTTGACTTGGAGTCTCGCTCTGTCGCCCAGACTGGAGTGCAGTGGCCGCTCCCGGCCACCGCAGCCTCGACCTGCTGGGCTCCGGCGACCCTTCCACCTCAGCCTTCCCAGTAGCTGGAATTACAGGCGCGCGCTACCACACCCAGTTGATTTTTTGATTTATTGTAGAGATGAGGTCTCGCTGCCCAGGCGGGTCTCGAACCCGCGGGCTCAGGCAATCCACTCACCTCAGCCTCCCAAAGGCGTGGGATTACAGGCTGAGCCACTGAGCCTGGCTTCTCTATCTTTTTTAATGTCTCAGTTTCTAAGAGCTTTAGAAGTTTTCTATAATTGGGAGTTTGGTATTCATAATCCTGAATTAAGCCTCTGGAATTGAGTATTTAATATTCCATAGGATATAATCTTGTTTGCAAAGTAGTGGCATAAATTTTTTAAATGCCTTTGCATACAGAATTTCTGACCATTTTTCTTTAGATCTACAAAGTGAATTTAATTGCCAGATAGTATTAAAGCAAAGTCTTGCTCCTTTCCAAATTTCATTATCTGCTAACTTGTAGTGAGTTCAAATTTGATTTTAATAATGCACTATTTTTTTTAATTTTAAATCATGTAATTTTAATTTGCTTCAATTATTTAAAATCTGTCCCATTGGGATGTCTGAGGGTACAGATTTTTACATATTTTCATGTTCACATTTTTTTGAAAACCCAGAATTTGTTTTGAATGCTTGTAATTTATTCTTTAAAGGAGAATTCTAAAACAAACAAATAACTAAATAAAGCCATAAACAGAGATGCCAGGTATCCCAGGGACCCTTATGACTTCTTCCAAGCTGAGTGTCCTCAGCCTTCCTTAAAGCCTTTTTTTTTTCCCTGCTCCATGACTTTTCAATGATGCCTACAAAATGACCTGGTACAAAACCCTTTTAGAGTGAACAGACCACATAGATGTAAAATGATCTGTTCTTACTTATTTCTAATCATGAACAGGCAAAATTGTCAAAAAACATCCTTATGAATTACTAAACAGAAGCCTTAGTTGTAAGATGTGGACAATTTAATGAGAGTGATTAGGTCTCACTCTATGCACCACAGAGTGTGCCTAGTATTTGACCTGTCCCTTAGGTGAAGTACTGAGTTTACAAGGTGACTTGATCAGGTAGGACAGCCGGGCTCAGTGGCTCAGCCTGTAATCCCGCGCCTTTGGGAGGCTGAGGTGAGTGGATTGCCTGAGCCCGCGGGTTCGAGACCCGCCTGGGCAGCGAGACCTCATCTCTACAATAAATTAAAAAAAAATAAATCAGCCGGGCATGGTAGCGCATGCCTGTAATTGTGGCTACTTGGAAGGCTGAGGCGGAAGGATCGCCGGAGCCCAGCAGGTCGAGGCTGCGGTGGTTGGAAGCGGCCACTGCACTCCAGTCTGGATGACAGAGTGAGACTCCATCTCAAAAAAAAAAAAAAAAAAATCAGGTGGGAATGGCCAGTTCCCATGCCTTATTAAGTCCTGCAAAGTATTCAGCATTTAAAGCTTTACAAGTCTTGTAAGAGGTGTGCTAGTCAGGTACAGCCAGAAAAAAGCAAGCAGTAGAGTTATCTAGCACTACAATTTAAAGTAGGGACTTAGCATACATTACACGACTCTAAGAAACTTCCCAACAGTTTTACAGGGACAAGCAGTTGATTATGATCTTAGGCAAGGCCTATACCTTTAGAAACAAGAATTACTTTCAACTAGTCTGACTTCTAGCATTTGAAAACAAGAACAGTCTATTCAGTCCCTTAGTTGCCAGAGAAAGATTACAAAATTATTTTCTCCAAGGCTAGCGTCAACTTGCATTGAGTTAACAAAAGGCTAAGTAACATATAAGAGACATTTCTATGGTTCTTTACAGGTGGATTAGAATGAACTCCTTCACAATCCATGAAGGAGAATGCAGGCTAAGAAAGGGAGAGGTTGTGTCCCGGGAAAGAATTCAAAATAACAGGTAGCATTTCATATGCACAGCAGGCAACTTTCCCACATCCTTGACAACAAAAGACAGGAATTTTAACAGTGTCAACGGGTTGGGAGAAACACCACACAAATAAAGGGAGGGAAACATAAAATAACATAAAGAAACATGCAGTAATCAAGTTTTTAAAATACGACATGTTCCATTAAACATAGCATAATAACCCAACCAGCTTTTAAAAACTACAGACACACACAAATAAGAGAATGAAGTGGTATGGGAAACATCTGTTTCGTCCTCCTCTAGCCATTCTCCTCATGAAGATATTTCAGACACCACTTAGCAATTGGCAGGTTGGTATAAACTCCCAACCCAGACTAACTTTATGTGGAATACTCCCACTGTCCATCTCATTTACATGCAGTCATACAACGCATTCTTCAACCCTCCGCCCTAATCCTAGGAGTCTAAGGGTTCATCTTCAGACAGTGTTACCTTCCACTGCCTTTCAGTCCTTTCCTTCGGACTGGAGATTACTAGCAGACTCTGGGAGGTGATCAAGCTTCCCTTCTGCCATCCGTTGGCAGGTCTTTGCAAAGGCCCTTATTCCTACCCTTTCCATCGGGTGGTCGTTCTGTCCTTTCCATCGGGTAGTCATCCTCGTGCCAGTTCCTCGTCTCTTGGGTCCCTGTTGTTTCCTAGTCCAAGCCTCAGTGCGCCAGGAGGGGCCTCCCTCTGACGTAAATTGCTTCTCCTGTCCCCTGAAGGTCGTACCCCGATGACAAAGGAGGTGTAACACATCATCCCGAACTCTCCCATTTCCAGCCAACACACCAAGTATGTAGCAGGAAGACAGGCTGTAATACTGAGGCTATTTTAGGAAGTAGCAGCTTTATTAGCACCGGCATGACTCAGCGGGGCTAATGCTCCCAGGCTGAGCACCCCAGGGAGGGAGGAGAGGGGTTTTATACCTTAGTTTAGGTGAGGGTGGGGGTCGGGTCGAGTGATTATACATTTTCTTTGGAATTCACAAGGTTGTACTCAGCAAAATCAGATTTTCTCTCTTTTTTTTTGAGTTGGAGTCTCACTCTGTAGCCCAGACTGAAGTGCAGTGGCCACTCCTGGTCACCGCAGCCTCGACCTGCTGGGCTCCGGCAATCCTTCTGTCTCAGCCTTCCAAGTAGCTGGAACTACAGGCGCGCGCTACCACACCCGGCTAATTTTTTGATTTTATTGCAGAGATGAGGTCTCACCAAGTTGCCCAGGTGGGTCTCAAACCCGCGGGCTCAGGCAATCCACTCACCTCAGCCTGCCAAGGCGCGGGATTACAGGCTGAGCCACTGAGCCCGGCTATTTGGTTTTCTTAAACAAAATCTGTCTGGCAGGTTTTCAGGGCTTGCCAATTGATCTCTAAAAGGAATACTTTTAACTATTATCAGCCCCTCTCTGCCACAATGTAGCTCAAGGGAGTGTGAGGCATGACTGCTGTCACATTTCAGTATCATTCTTGGCCTGATAAATTAAAGGGATTCACAGTTCTTAGATAAACTTTCTTTTCTTTCTCAGAGTAAAATGCTAAGTTAACTCCATGCTAGGTGTTGCAGGGTGAAAGGAGGGGACACAAAATCATGATAGAATCCCATCTTTCTTTTTTTTGAGTTGGAGTTTCACTCTGTCACCCAGACTGGAGTGCAGTGGCCGCTTCCGGCCACCACAGCCTCGACCTGCTGGGCTCCAGCGATCCTTCCACCTCAGCCTTCCGAGTAGCTGGAACTACAGGCGTGCGCTACCACACCCAGCTAATTTTTTGATTTATTGTAGAGATGAGGTCTCGCCAAGTTGCCCAGGTGGGTCTTGAACCCACGGGCTCAGGCAATCCACTCACCTCAGCCTCCCAAGGGCGGGGGATTACAGGCTGAGCCACCGAGCCCGGCAGAATCCCATCTTTAAGGACCTTAAAATCTGGCCATGGAACAAGTTGGCTAAATGTATCGATTGTTTTAGGACTGATTTTCACCATAGCAGGCTGCCCTGGGCTCCACTTGTTTACAGCCAATTCATTGCTGCTATTGCCCTTTCTTCTCATTACAATGTAGTTGATGACAGAAAAATCCAAATTCCACCAAAATATGTGTAAAGACATTTATTCTGAGCCTGTATGAGTGACTGAAGCCCTGAGTCCAATCCCAGGAGGTCCTGAGAACACTTGCCCAGGGTCATCAGGTTACAGTTTGGTTTTATACATTTCAGTGAGACAGGGATTGCATATAAAATCATAAAACAATACGGGGGGGGGTATACCCTGAAAAGGCAGGGCATCCCAAAGTGGGAGTTTACAAGTCCCCTTGTTGACAATTTTTGAAAGAGTTAAGCTATTGTCTAAAGACTTGGAAACAGTAGAAAGGAATGCTTGAGTTAAGATAAGGCTCTTATTATGTAAATAAAACCTCATAGGTGGCAGCCCTTAGAGAGAATAGATGGCATATGTCTCTTATTCTTTGGGAGGGCCTGGAAGAGGAATGATCTGGGTAAGTTAATAGAGATTCTCTGCAGATGCAGAAATTCCCCCACAAAAGATGGCTTTGCAGGATCACTTCAGAATATGTCCAAGAAGCATCTTGGGGTAAAATATTTTTATTTCCTTCTTTATTTATTATGTGATATTATGTCAGAGTCAGAATGGAAAGTAAGTCATATTATATAGCACTAATAAAAACCCATCCAGCCGGGCTCGGTGGCTCAGCCTGTAATCCCGCGCCTTTGGGAGGCTGAGGTGAGTGGATTGCCTGAGCCCGCGGGTTCGAGACCCGCCTGGGCAGCGAGACCTCATCTCTACAATAAATTAAAAAAAAATAAATCAGCCGGGCATGGTAGCGCATGCCTGTAATTGTGGCTACTTGGAAGGCTGAGGCGGAAGGATCGCCGGAGCCCAGCAGGTCGAGGCTGCGGTGGTTGGAAGCGGCCACTGCACTCCAGTCTGGATGACAGAGTGAGACTCCATCTCAAAAAAAAAAAAAAAAAAATCAGGTGGGAATGGCCAGTTCCCATGCCTTATTAAGTCCTGCAAAGTATTCAGCATTTAAAGCTTTACAAGTCTTGTAAGAGGTGTGCTAGTCAGGTACAGCCAGAAAAAAGCAAGCAGTAGAGTTATCTAGC
>NW_007256165.1:16802-33625 GCF_000164805.1 Carlito syrichta | reverse complement strand
AAAAAAAAAAAAAAAAAAAAAAAAACCCATCTGATGAGATTGTTATGGTTTGTAGGATGTGACTCCCAGGCTCCTTAATTTGGAGTTTGGGCAAGAGAAAAGAAGATCAGAGTTTAGTCCTTATGGTCATACATGTATAGCAGTCTGGGATTGCGGATGGGAAGTCATCTTGTCAGGACCATTTTTTAGGATTTTCATTTCTCAGAAAAGTTGTAGACTATGCAGGAATGAGAAAGATTATAGCAATCAATACGACTTTCATTCCTATGCAGGCATAAGGATTCGACTTCCCCTCAGAACCATAAACAGTCTTGCCTGAAATTTAATCAAGCTAAGCCAAAGGGGCCATCTTTTGCTAAGGCTACAGAGGCATCCAGGCAACACACAAATACCTGGGTGGCAGAAAGGATGAGAATGAGATCTTTAGTTTTTGTGTTGTTATCAGGATTTCCATGAATATTTCTACCACATGAGTTGATAAATTATTAGATAAGGAAAAGTACCCAATTTTTAATTATTCTGGGAGACATTTTATTTATTTATTTATTTTTTTTTTGAGTTGGAGTCTCACTCTGTCGCCCAGACTGGAGTGCAGTGGCCGCTCCCGGCCACCGCAGCCTCGACCTGCTGGGCTCCGGCGATCCTTCCGCCTCAGCCTTCCAAGTAGCTGGAACTACAGGCACGCGCTACCATGCCCGACTAATTTTTTATTTATTGTAGAGATGAGGTCTCGCCAAGTTGCCCAGGCGGGTCTCGAACCCGCGGACTCAGGCAAACCACTCACCTCAGCTTCCCAAAGGCACGGGATTACAGGCTGAGCCACCGAGCCCGGCCTAGTGTCTTTTAAAAAGGATTATCATTTGCTTTTTTGCAGGACAACAGCCAGGACAAACTCTCTGAACTCCACATTATTAAGAATAGTTTTAAACATGCTGTTAAAATGAATTACTGTTTGATGACAATATCACATTTACATTGATTTGACTTCTAGACACTCACCTTAACTTAATTATAAAAGGTGATCCTCAGTATCATGATACATTCTTTATGTGTTACCACAGCAGTATGTGAAGGATTACTTAGAGCTATCGTCTGTCTTATTTATTTATTTATTTATTTTGAGTTGGAGTCTCACTCTGTCGCCCAGACGGGAGTGCAGTGGCCGCTTCCGGCCACCGCAACCTCGACCTGCTGGGCTTTGGCGATCCTTCCGCCTCAGCCTTCCCGGTAGCCGGAATTACAGGCATGCGCTACCACGCCTGGCTGATTTTTGATTTATTGTAGAGATGAGGTCTTGCTGTCCAGGCGGGTCTCGAGCTCGCGGGCTCAGGCAATTCACTCACCTCAGCCTCCCAAAGGCGCGGGATTACAGGCTGAGCCACTGTCTTATTTTTAAAAGACCAAATTGTAGAGGTATTCTCTACCAATTTAGTTGATTCATTGACAAAACTTGTCCTCATCAATGCTTCAAAGGAAAGTGATTTACGTAGTTTGATTTTTAAAAATTACGAACAAAAAGCATCTTAAATCAGCAAAGTAAGGCTATCTGTGCAGAAACTGTCTTGGAATGTTGGGACACTGTCACAGGCTAACTGTGTCCTGGTGTTAGCGATCAGGTTCATTTCTGCATGAATGCAACAAGCTGATCATTTTGATGATGGGTTTTTGCAAAAGAGAGATTTTATTCACAAGGCTGCCGTACAAGATGGTGAGAGACCCAAGAAACCAAGAAACTTAAAAAGTCATACTTGCTGTAAAAGTAGTGTTTAGTTCACTATATTTTATATATCCCTACCTCATGTTCATTGTACTTTATGAAATCTTAGTACTTTAAATCCTACCTCAGACCCCGTAGAATTAGGCATATGTCAGGTGCCGGGTAGCAACCGATTGTGTAATTATATAATGTCTTAAGTAGTGTTTGTATTTAGAACTCTTGGGTTAAGCATTGTTAGTTCCAATTGCCATGCTGACTTCTGCTTTTACAACGGGATGTAAATGTTAAAGCGATAAGCCCCTTTCAGACATTCCTTTGCTGCAGACTTGGAGACGCTAGTAATCTGCCTGCTTGCTCAGGTTAATTTATACACAGTGACTGTATGAACCTACTTATCTGACATTCCACTCTGCCCGTTGGGTGGGTTTCTGTCAATCACAGGCAGTCAGGTTGAAGCCCACGAAAGGCACCTACCAATACCAAGTGTTCCTGTACCCATTAGGAGAGATTACCCAATCATGTAAAACCAAGTTTAGAGTTCTTTCCCCTCCCTCTGTAATGGGGTATAAAGACTGCTTGCCATGCTGGATCGGGTCTCTCGTCCCTGAAGCCACAGCTGGCTTCATTCGTGGGCCCAGACTCAAGCCTGAATAAAGACCCTTGTGTGTTTGCATCAGAGCTGGCTCTTTGGTGGTCTCTCGGATTTTGAAATTTGGGTTTAACAATGGGAGAACTAATCTCAAGCCTGCCTCCCCAGAATAGGGCTTGGGAGTACTTATGGATTAGAAACAGGGTGGTTAAAGTGTGGGGAAAGGTGATATCAGCTAGGAAAAGTAAGGTAATCAGGGTTTCTAGGCAAGTGCAATTGAACAACACAATTCTTCATAGGACACATGTGCAGACAATGGCAGAAATTAGCCTGATCTGAGGGTGGAGCTTTTGACCCTCTGACATCAAAAAGTCATTCTTTGGGCACCTGCACAGGCCCAATTGAATGGTAGTGGTCTCAATTAGCTTGAACTGGTTTTAAGCAATCGTTACTATAGTGACCCACAGTCAGAGATGTTATAGCTATAGAAGCTAGTTGGAGTTTAAGATCAATCAGAAGTAAGTGATTAAAAGCAAGCAAGATTAAGGTATTTTAAGTTTGGCAGGCTTAATCAGGTTAGCCCTGGGTTTTATTGGGTTACTCCAGTACCTCGGAATGGAACTGTATTTGGAAGATGCAGTTAAAGCAAAATGTGGTCATTAGTGTGGATCCTAATCCAATTTGCCTGGTGTCCTTATAAAAAGGGGAAATTTGAGCACAGACACATACAGAGGGAAGACAGTCTAAGGAGACAGAAGATGGTCATCTGCAAGGAAAGAAGAGAGGCCTGGAGCAGATTCTGTGTCTCAAGAAGGAACCAACCCTACTACTTTGATCTCAGACTTCCAGCCCCCAGAACTGTGAGACATAAATCTCTATTGTTTAAGCTGCCCATCTTGTGTTACTTTGTTGCCTGTGGCAGCACTGCAGACTAAGAAAATCACAATTATTCCTTTGGGTTTTTAAATGCAAATGATTTTCTAAACACCAGGGAGGATTTCCTCTTTAGCTGCATCATGTGAATACTCTGAGTCGGGTTTATAATAAGTTAAAACTTTTTGCCTTCCTCATTCCATCATGTGGTCGTAGTCATCTGGTTTCAATAACATCTGCTTTCTTTTACAATGAGAACAAACCTGTTCAAATAATATATAGGCATGCTTGTTCTAAACATGCTTGGTGTTGTGGTCTACACACCCACATCTAAAACACACCCTCCTTATCACCTGTTTTTGGAGATTAGAGATGGTTTAAACATTAAATACAACTCAAGTTGTGGCCAACTGAGGCCAAATCATTCATTTCTGGAGAAGCTAGGATTCTGTCCTTGGGACCACTTAATTTGTCTGCACTGTTGGGTGTGACCAGAGTGTCATCCCTGGAGGTGAGTGACTCTGCAGCCCTGCCTATCCTCTGGTGATATCTGAAGCGTTGTTGAAATCAGCTTTAATTCAGATAAACTCAACATAAATGTCTTGGGTATGCCTATGTGCTAGGCACTGTTGGGAGACCATTCTCCAAGGAGTTTACATTCCCCTTCAAAAGAAAAACCAAAGCTGGGTGTGGTGGCTCATGCCTGTAATCCCAGCACTTTGGGAGGCAGAGGTAAGATGATTGCCTGAGCCCAGGGGTTCAAGACCAGCCTGGGTAACTTGGCGATACCTTGTCTCTACAAGTAGTCGAAAATTAGCTGGATATGGTAGCCTGTGGTTCCAGCTACTTGGAAGGCTGAGGCAGAAGGATAGCCTGAGCCCAGCAGATCAAGGCTGTGGTAGCTGTGAGTGCGCCACTGCACTGCATCCTTCCAGCCTGGGGGACAGAGTGAGACTCCAACTCAAAAAAAAAAACCAGTCTACCTTCAACATAAGATAGATCATAGATCATGTAGTGTAACAAAACAGGTGTATAGAGCAGATTTGCAATTTAGAAAGCACTTTAAATCCATTTGAATATTTGATTTTTTAACTTTATTGAGATATAATTGACTAATAAACACTATATAATTTGCAATGTACAATGTGATGTTTTGATACATGTCTTGGTCTGTTTTGTGTTGCTATAACAGGATGCCACAGACTGGGTAATTTATAAAGAACAGAAATTTATTTCCTCACAGTTCTGAAGACTGGGAACTCAAGACTGAGGGGCTTGTATTTGGCGAGGGCCTTCTTTCTGCCTTATTCCATGATGGAAGGTGGAAGACAAGTGAGTTGCGAGACAAAAGGGAGTTCAACTTGTTCTTTTTATAAAGAACCCATTCCTGAGATAATGACATTAATCCACTCTTGAGGCAGAGTCCTCGTGGCCTGATCACACTTTAAAGGTCTCACCACAGTCACGTTTGACTTCTGCAATTACAAGAGGTTAAAAAAAAAAAGTCCTACCTCATAATACTGTTACAATGGCAATTAAATTTCAACATGAGTTTGGGAGGGGACAAGTATTCAAACCATATACAGATATATTGAATGTGACAATCTTTTCGCAATATACAGATTCATTGAGAAAAGATTGTCACATTCAAGCACATTAGCATATCTATTCTATGACCTCACATATTTACCATTGTGTGTGTGGGGGGGTGTGGGGGTGTGGTGGAAGCACTTGAAATAAACTTTTTAACAAATTTCAAGTATTCATTATAATTAACTACAGTCACCATGCTGTACATTAGATCTCCAAAGTGGCTGAAACTTTTTGTACTCTCTGACCAACATCTCTCCATCTCCTTACCCCCAGCTCCTGGCAACCACCCATCTACTCCCTGTTTCCATGAGTTCTACTATTTCAGATTCTACATGTAAGTATTTGTCTTTCTATACCTGGCTTGTTTCACTTAGCATAATGTTTTGCAGGTTATTCATATTGTCAGAAACAGCAGGATTTTCTGTTTAAAGGCTGTATAATATTCCACTAGATACATTGTATATTACATTTTCTTTCTCCATTTATCCATTGATAGACACTTAGGTTGTTTCCATATCTTGATTATTGTGAATAATGCTGTAATAAACATAAATGTGCAGATACCTCTTCAAGATAATGATTTTCTTTCCTTTGATATATAACCAGTAGTAGGATTGCTGAGTCATATAGTAGCCCTATTTTTAATTTTTTGAGGAACCGCCTTACTTTTTTCCATAATAGCTGTGCCAATATACATTCCCACCACCGCATGCAAGAGTTTCCCTTTCTCTACATCCTCACCAAAACTTGATTATTTGACTTTTACTTATTTACCCATACTTGTTAATTCGATTTTTATAACAACTTTAAGCTACAGGCAAGGCAGAAACCATTACCTTCCTTTCACAAAAGAGGAATTGAGAACAAAAATGTTTTGTAATTTGTCTAAGATCCCACTAGACACTTGTCTAAAATCACACAAACAGCAAGTGGCAGAGTGAGAGAAATGTAAGTATTTGGTTACACAGAGATACAAGCAAGAGGAAGAGAGTGGAGGTTAAATGTAAAAGCTCAGAAAAAGGGCTTGTGAGCTGAGCATCTGAGAATGTACACTAAGCCAGAGAACTGGCATGAGCAAAAGTGTAGAGAGAAAAGCCCATAAAATAGTCACTGAAGGGACTGGCTATAGACAGAGGAGGCCAGGGATAGAGTCATCAGGACTGGAGCCCTACTGAAGCTGAGTTGGAACTCAACTCCAGGGCCATTGTTTAGGATCAGTGGAGTGACAGGATCTCCTTGGAGGCTGGGACACTTGGTTTTTGTTTTCCCAGAACCTAATCAGGTACTTGACAACAATATCCAAAGTACATGGTAAATGTTGGTTGGTTGAAGCTCTGGTTTAGAGGGTGACCTAGCAGCCAGAAAGAGGCTGGTTCGGATGTGGGGGAGGATGTAAGGTGGGTCTGAATAGAGGTGGGGCTGTGGGAAAGGGAAACACATCAGAGAACTTGAATGTTTAGACAAGGAAGCTGCCTGTGATGAGTTGAAGAAAAAAAAAAAAAAGAAGCTAGCTTATTTTTCTTCAGACCTTAAGGCAGAACTCTCTTTTTCTAGTTGCATGATAAAAGAAAGAAAGGAAATAATAGAGAGGGGGAAGGGAGGGAGGGAGAAGGAAAGGTAGATATTCTTAAGGCCTAGTACCTGTTGCCCTTGCTTTGTTGATCATAAACATAGCTGAGCCATGTCCTAACTAAAGGGGAATTTTTCGTATCCCCTTCTCTCTCCTCAGTAGTCATTTATCCTCCCTCTTAAAGAGTTTAATTCAGTGCTGTTTTCCCTTTACACCCCTAGGAAAAAGGGAAAATAGTTTGTAGCTTATTGTACACTTTTGTTCCATGTCACTGGTTCCATGTCACTGGTTCCATGTCATGGTCACATGTTCCCATGACCCTGGGTTTTCCTCCTACTCACTTAAATCTTGCTGTCTCTGTTCTGCCTCCTACTCAAATGTACTCATGAGGGTAGACAGTACCTGTCTTATTCACATTGAAAAACCACAATCTCTTCACCTTTATTTATGACAGAAGGTGACTTCCCATCTTTCAATGCTTTTTTTTTGTGAGCAGGTCACAAAATTTCCCTTCAGGAAATAGGGCCAGCCCTTAGTGAGAAGATGTGGTGACATAGTGGTCTGCAGGCACACGTCACATTGACTTCTCTTGCCTCCAGACGTGCCCTGTACAGTGACTCATGTAGGAATGCTCAGAAGCAATGACACAAGGTCTCGGTACTACCCCATTCCACACACTGTGTAGCATCTTTTCGGGAAAACAGACAGGGGATGCTGTAGTTGACACTGCTGAGCCAAACTTGGAAACACTTTTCAAAAATGTGTTTTTTGACCCTTTGCTCATCGTTTCATGATGGGGGGCTTCCCATGCCCGGCTAGGAACTCCCCTTCTGCATCCCCCGCCCTCCCTCTCTTCTGGCTTCTAGCTGGTCAGCTCCTCTTTCCTGCTTCCCCAAACCAGGCCCAGAGCCTGTAACCTCTTCCCCTGGCGCATATGTGGCACAACAAGCATATTCTTTTTATTATTATTATTATTATTATTATTATTGTTATTATTTTGAGTTGGAGTCTCACTCTGTCGCCTAGACTGGAGTGCAGTGGCCGCTCCCGGACCACTGAGGCTGAGGCTCCTTCCACCTCAGCCTTCCAAGTAGCCGGAATTACAGGCATGCGCTACCACACCCGGCTGATTTTTTGATTTATTGTAGAGATGAGGTCTTGCTGCCCAGGCGGGTCTCGAACCCGCGGGCTCAGGCAATCCACTCACCTCAGTCTCCCAAAGGCGTGGGATTACAGGCTGAGCCACCAAGCTCAGCTTATTATTATTTTTAAATTAAATTTATTTTATTATTATTTTTTTGAGCTGGAGTCTCACTCTTTCACCCAGAGGAGTGCAGTGGCACGCTCATGGCCACCACAGCCTCGATCTGTTGGGCTCAGGCGATCCTTCCACCTCAGCCTTCCAAATAGCTGGAACTACAGGCATGCATCACCATGCCCAGCTAATTTTTTGATTTATTGAAGTCTCATCAAGTTGCCCAGGCTAGTCTCCAACTAGTGGGCTCAGCAATCCTCTCTTCTTGGTCTCCCAAAGTACCAGGATTATAGGCATAAGCCACCATGCCAGCCAACAAGCAAATTCTCTCTTTTTTTTTTTGAGTTGGAGTCTCACTCTGTCACCCAGACTGGAGTGCAGTGGCAGCTCCCGGCCACCGCAGCCTCGACCTGCTGGGCTCCAGCGATCCTTCTGCCTCCACCTTTCAAGTAGCTGGAACTACAGGCACGCGCTACCACACCCGGCTGATTTTTGATTTATTGTAGAGATGAGGTCTCACCAAGTTGCCTAGGCGGGTCTCAAACCCGCAGGCTCAGGCAATCCACTCACCTCAGCCTCCCAAAGGCGCGGGATTACAGGCTGAGCCACCGAGCCCGGCTAGCAAATTCTTTTATATGACATTCTGGGACACTGCCTATAGCCTCCTCCCATGTCTCTCTCTGGCCCCAGCATCTGTCAGAGTTTGCAGCAACCCCTCTGTGCTCCAGGGGGACTTGTTCTGCATCACAGGCTGGGAGTCAGTGTTCAAAGACATCCCCACTATATGTTTCATCTACAATGGTCTGGTCTCCGAGTCACCATGTGAGCAGGCTGAAAATACAACTCTTAAAAAAAAAAAAGAAAAGAAAACACGGCTCTTGCTCCGATCTTCCATGGAAATGCCTGTGGGTTTCATTCTCCATAAAGGTTAATTGCTCTTTTTTCTGAATTCCAGTAGGACACTGTTAGCTCCTTCTTTGTACAAATTGTACTGGCCATTTGGCCCTAGAGCAGAGTTTTTGGACCAAGTTTCATTTTCATTTTGAGGTGAAAGAAACCAACAAAGCCTCCTAGCATTTTGAAATTACTCAAATATCAGGTGCAAAACCCATGTGCTTTGTCAAAATATGTGAGCTAAATTCTTGGCTAATAAGATGAGAGTCTCTTTACTGTCAGCTACCAAGCAATCCACAAATAGCTGCAGGGCATCTGGTAATATGTAAAAACACTAGACCAGGTTGTGGTGGCTCAAGCCTGTAATCCCAGCACTTTGGGAGGTCAAGGTGAGAGGATTGCCTAAGATCAGGGGTTCAAGACCAGCCTGGGCAATTTAGTGAGACCTCGTCTCTACAATAAATCAAGAAAAATTAGTTGAGCGTGGTGGTGCATGCCTGTAGTTACATATACTTGGAAGGCTGAGGCAGAAGAATCACCTGAGGCCAGCAGGTCGAGGTTATGGTAACTGTGAGCATGTCACTGCACTCCAAGCTTAGGTGACAGAGTGACACTCTGACTCAAAAAAAAAAAAGCAAAAACTAACTAGTAACTAATCAACTCTCTGAAATCAATTAGACCTTCTTCTTAAACTAGCTGTGGGGTACAGAAAACTTGAACACTCTTGTGCTTCCGATCTGTTTTGACCTGTGGCTTACAATGCAATATACACCTCCCTACAAGACCCAGGTAACAGAGGGGAGCTTGTGTCAAGGCACATGGGGGCCTTGCACAGGGGTCAGGCCCAGATGTGCCAGGCATGCAGCTGGGTTTGGGAGGGGATGCATGAGACTTACATTAGGCCACAAAAAGGGCTTAAAAATTAAACTGTTAAAATTAGTTCCTAGTGATCTTGCTCTATGAAGAGTCACAGAGATAGATACATTGAAAAGATGAATAGAAATATAATGGCCGGGCTCTATGGCTCAGCCTGTAATTCTGTGCCTTTGGGAGGCTGAGGTGAGTGGATTGCCTGAGCCCGCTGGTTCGAGACCCACCTGAGCAACTTGGCATGACCTCATCTCTACAATAAATCAAAAAATCAGCCAGGCGTGGTAGCACGTGCCTATAATTTCAGTTATTTGGAAGGCTGAGGCGGAAGGATTTCCGGAGCCTAGCAGATTGAGGCTGTGGTGGCCGGGAGCGACCACTGCACTCCAGTCTGGGCAACAGAGTAAGACTCCAACTCAAAAAAAAAAAGAAATACTATAATGATAAAGCTTAAGCTTATGTTTCATAAAAGAAACTACCTAATAATGTTTTCCAAATCCTATCGTTGACTTGAGAATAACTCAATTATATTGCATTGAATTTTTAAAAAAGCATTCATGGCCGGGTACAGTGGCTCAGCCTGTAATTCCAGTACTTTGGGAGGCCAAGGCGAGGGGATTGCTTGAACCCGGGGTTTCAAGACTAGCCCAGACAACTTGATGAGACCTAATCTCTACTATAAAATCACAAAAAAACTAGCTGGGCGTGGTGGCGTGTGTCTGTAGTTGCAGCTACTTGGAAGGCTAAGGCAGAAGGATAGCCTGAGCCACCAGCATGTCGAGGTTGCGGTGGCTGTGAGCGTGCCACTGCACTCCAGCCTGGGTGACAAAGAGTGAAACTCCAACTCAAAAAAAAAAAAAGCATTCACTTGTTAAATACAAAATTTTAAAACATACCACAATGCTTGGCATGTCTTCATTTTAAAAAATTAAAATAGGAAACTAAAAAAACTGTAATGACCTGGGCCTGTATGAACCCCTGTAAAGCCCTCCTTGACAGAGAGAACTTAGATACCATTGTAATGAAACTCAGATTCAAGGACTTGCCACTCAAAAGCCAAACTGACAGACAAGGGTTGATGAAGGAAAAACAGATGTATTCAAGAGCCTATAACCTAGGAGATGGTGGACTGTCTAAAAGACCATCTCCAATCAGTACAAATTTCGGGCTCTTTTTATGTTAAGGGCAGGGGGAAGAGGAGGGGATTGGGAAGCTTCTTTGTCCTTGGGCAGGTCACAGTGTTCCTTTATATCTTTAACAAAACATAGTGCACATACTTCCCCCTTTTCCCAGAGTTGGTCTTGAGAACTACGTACTTCTTGCTCCTACATTATCTTTTCAGTGCTTCAAAATTATTCTAGCCTACGTACAAGCATGGGCAAAGGTCCCTAAGACAAAAATTGAGTTTATGAAGTTAGTTATTTTGCTGTTTCACTATGACACCATGGTCTTAGGTGGGGTGGGGAGAAGCAGTGTAGGCCTGGGTGCTGGCCCACCACCAGGACTCAAGAGCTCTTTCCTCTCTTCTTCCAGGTGTTTTATAAAATGAGCTTATATGTATGAGCAGGTCAGTGAGCGGACAAAGCCAGGAGCATTGGGCAGCAAAGATGGGGAGGTCTGGTCTGCCTTCCCAGATTCAAGTGAGAAGAAAACTACCTCAGGAGACTGCTCTGGCAGTTACTGACGCCTTTGACAAATCCAAGGCCAACTTTTATGGAATATCATCCAAGAGAGCGCTGTCCCTGACCAGGTTTGTGCACTAGTCCTTCATGGAGGTCAATGAGGAAGCACAAAGGCAGTGTTGAATTGTGTAAACCCCACAAAAAGGTTCAACGTGCACCACCTGTTCCTCAACCTTACCCATCACCACAGGCCCGGGAGCATTCTGTTCTGTGGAAGGTTTCCTCCCCATGAGCCAATTCTCTCTGATGGTTCTCTCCCTCCACCAACTTCAGAAAACTTTAAAACAACTTCAGGAATTTAAAATTCTCTGGGGTACCTTGGAAATTAGAGCAGGGTAGAGTATTAATTTGGGATTATAAGAAACATGCCCACACTGAAAAGAAAAAAACAAACAACCCCATTATAAAATGGGCAAAAATATGAACAGACACTTCTCAAAGGAAGACATCTGAGAAGCCAACAGACACATGAAGAAATGCTCAATCTCACTAATCATCAGGGAGATGCAAATCAAAACCACACTGAGATACCACCTAACTCCAGTCAGAATGGCAATTATCAAGAACTCAAAAAATAATAGTTGCCAGAGAGGGTGTGGCGAAAAGGGAACACTTCTACACTGTTGGTGGGAGTGTAAACTAGTGCAACCTCTGTGGAAAACAGTATGGCAATTCCTAAAAGCTCTAAATATTGACCTCCCATATGACCCCGCAATCCCCCTACTGGGAATATACCCTGAAGAACTCAAATCACTCTATAAAAAAGACACCTGCACACGTATGTTTATCGCAGCATTGTTCACAATAGCAAGAACCTGGAACCAACCATGCTGTCCATCAAAAGTGGACTGGATTTTAAAAATATGGTACATATACACAATGGAATACTATGCAGTCATAAAAAAGAACAAAATCATGAATTTTGTAGCAACCTGGATGGAACTAGAGTCTATAATACTGAGTGACCTCTCACAGAAGCAAAGATCTGAGTATCACATGTTCTCACTCATATAGTGGGCCTTGAACATCCAACATAATACTATAAGAAAATGACTGGCAGTGGTGGGAAACTATGGGGGGGAGAGAAGGGAGATGGGATTAACAGCAGTAAATATCTCTCTGGGGACAGGGAGACACCTCTTATCAACAAGGGTGCCTGAACGAAGCATATTTGTATACCTAACCCTTAACTGTACCCCACAATATCATAATAAAAAATATTGATTATTAAAAAAAAGAGAAAACATGCCTATTCTAGATTTGGCTATTCCCAAACTATCCCCAAACTTCCTCTTCAGCTGGTATTCCACCCTGCCTTGTACGTCCTCACATAGCTCTTATACCTTGACCCTTGCAAAGTCCTCTAGGGGGTCAAGCCACAAGCTGCTTCATCTCTACAGTGACAATTTCCTGTCCTCTGCTCTGTGGATAAAGATCCCAGATAATGATACTTCTGTTGTTTAACCCTCTTAAAAACATTTGAAACATTTGACAGCAGAAGGAAAGGAGTTGGAGAGATGGTGATGGAAAATAAAAGGGATGATCTGTTTATCTGGAAAGATTTTGAGAATGCCCTTACCTAAAACAGAACAGTAGGAGCAAACAGAACTTCCTGAACTGTGGGTCCATGTGCTGGACTGTACTTCTCTTGGGAGAAGTTCTTAGCATCCATCACATGTGCATGCCCTCCTTTACCAGCCTGACCTGCCGTGTGGTCACGTCATGGTGCATTCCCGACAGAGAAGTATTGGGTCAAGACCTGCTTGGGTTTGATTATCAGTTTTGGATCTCTTTAAGGCACAGACTCTTCAAACACCACTTGACACAAAATAAGGAACCAGGGAAATTTTGGACCATTTGGAGACCCAAGCACATTTGGTGGTGGGTTATAAGAATAAATCACAAAGGTAGTTTTACCCAGGGAAGGGAACAGTTTGATTTCTGTAGAGTAAGATTCAGATTCACTATTATACCTGAACAGGAAATTTTCTAAATTTTTTGAAAATTTAATGTTGGCATTTCACACAACTTTCCAAGTTCCCTAACCTTAGTTTCAAGCACGTTCACTCCCAAGATTCCTAAACAGATAGAGTACTTAGAGAGACTGAGATAAGAAAATGAAACTGTGGGGATTTGAAGGGCTTTCACTTGAGGAATTGTGACTAGCTGACATTTCTTGCTTGATTTCAGTATTACAGAGTCCTGTGTGAGCTCCCTGGCATGCCTCCCTTGATGAAAAGTGATAATGGTAATTAAACAATTAAGAAATGGATGGTGGATGGCAGGAGCTGGTTGCTCACTGCGGCAGTGGAAGAGGGCCGCGGAGAAGCCTGGCAGACACTACCTCAGTCAGGTCATGGGGTCAACACCAGCACTGATGAGTCATGCTGATGGCAAGGATATGACGAGATGAGAATGGCACTTCTCTGTGGTCTTTTCCTGAAAAACCCATGGCCTCTGTCTAACCATGAGAAAACTATCAGACAATGGGGGGGCGGGCAGCAGGGAGGTCAGGAATAGGGAGGGAATGCAGGGGAAAGGAGGGAAGGACATGGGAAGGAACAGCAGGGGAGGGTCAGGGGATGGGAAGGGGCAGCAAGGGATGAGGAGCGGGAGCAGAAGAGAGTCAGAGGATGAGGAAGGCCTGCAGGGGAGGGTCAGGGGCAGCAGGGGAGGGTCAGGGGCAGCAGGGGAGAGACAGGGGATGGGGAGGGCCAGCAAGGGATGAGGAGGGGGAGCAGAAGAGAGTCAGAGGATGAGGAAGGCCTGCAGGGGAGGGTCAGGGGCAGCAGGGAAGGGTCAGGGGATGAGGAAGGACAGCAGGGGAAGGACAGGGAATGAGGAAGAGGAGCAGGAGAGTCAGAAGATGAGGAGGGCCTGCAGGGGAGGGACAGAGGATGCAGAGGAGCTACAGGGGAGGGTCAGAGGGTGGGGACCGGCTACAGGGGAGGTCCTGAGGACACACCCATAGGCAACAACTTAAAATCCCATCTCGGTCGGCCCTGTCTTCCAAACCCCTTTTGGTCACACCAGCGGTTGTGTCTTTGGAATTGCTTGGTTTTTGCCCCTGCCCTCCATGAGCAGGGCCTCGCCCTCTGCGTCCTCTTTCCTTTGCTGTATTCTCTGTCTGCCCTTCCAACTTGGAACCCCCCACTGCTGTAGGACAGCTCAACTCCTCACATGTGACTCCTTACGCTGAGCACATGTGACTCCTTACACTGAATCCTCACCTCAGGGTCCACTACACAGTTGTTCAGCTAACAGGACCAGCTGTTTGGGAAGCAAGTTAGCAGCCCCTTCTGTTTCTTGCCCTTTGGGAGTTTTGCCCCCTCCCACCCCAACTCCAAGTTACTCAACAAAGTCACTCAACAACCCCCTCAGGGTTGTTGAAAAGATTACCTGAGCTCTGTTACACAAGCCCCCAGGTACTGTCTACCCAGACACAGCAAAGAGCAGGCTTGTGGGAATAGTGTTGTCAAGGAGGTTTTGCCCCAGGTTTAACCTGTACCCTTCATTACGGAGGACAAGTGCCTCCTTGTCTGAAAATGATTCACCCTGTGATACAGAGCATGGGATGGAGATGTGAGATGATGGTCCACTGTAGTGAGTGTTTGTTATTGGCTAACTGGGCAAACGTGGGCAAGAGTCTGTCCACATCTCTGTCCACCACAGATGTCTGTCAAGTGAAATAGGTTGGACTGGATGATGGCTAAAGACCGCTGAGTACCTAGATGTTCTGTTTCATGAGTTCTCAGTTTCTCCAGCAGAGAGTGCCAGTCTGACCCGTGGCAATTAGTGCCTGTAAGTTATGAGTTATCCCTCAGTGTAAGCATGCTATAATTGGTATATTTGGTCCTATCTTGGTTCCTGGCACAGAACTCTAAAACTTCTTGGAATTTCCTGAGTGATAAAAGTGTTAGTTATTCATAAAGAGCCTTTTTGACCATATTGAAGTTTATGCTAATGAGGTGACTCAGGTGGGCTTTCAGAGAGTGTCAAGGGAGGGGTTGGCCATGCCAGAGAGACCATGCCCATGATTAGAGGGTTATAACATTCAGTCCTACCCCTGATCTCTGTAGAGGGGAGAGAGACTGGAGGTGGGTTCAGTCCTGTCTACATGACTAAATTGTATTTGCTTTGATGGGTAATGTAATGAAGGCTGTGAACCAAAATTTTGGGTAAAGCAGTTTTTAGGGAAATTTGATTTTTAAAATTTCTTTTTTTAAGTATTAAATAAATTTTTAGTGTTTATATTTTGGCTAGAACTGGCTGAATTATATAATAAAAATAAAATCTCTAAGTAGCCTTGATTAGCAAACAGTGAGTTTTATCTCAATATGAGTAGTTAAGTTAACAGATTTAAAGTAGACAGAAAAAAACAGAGAACTTAGAAGACTCTTTATGAGAACTTTATAATTACAGGTTTTTTTAAATCATGATCACTTGAGTTCTTAAGTTTTTAAAATGTGATTTGCCCATCAGTTTAAAATATGCACAAGAGCAGGCCATAATATGTGGCCTGCTGGTGTCTCAGGAAACCTGACATGTCTTAATGTTTGAGAAGCCCATTTTGGTCATTTTTGTGATAAATCTCCTATAATAAACCCATCCTATCTAGGAAGACACCTGTAAGGGTAGGCTCCGTACACGTAATACAGAAGCCTGCCAGAGTACTGATGGGAAGTGGGTTGCCTGGTGGCCCTGCTGTTTCAGTTTTGAGTGATTTATTTTTCATTGTGAGTCAAATGGAAAGGGAAAGTATCAGCACAGCTTAGCTAGTCAGACAGCCTGACTTATCTAAGGTCTTTTAACAAGGAGAATTCCCTTCCCAAGAGGTGAAAGGTCGCAAGGAATAATTTAGCTTTTCATCAAGGAGTGAGAGCAACTAGCAGAATAAAACTCAGGACCAGTCAAGCACCATGGACCAGTCAAGCACCAGTCAAGCACCATGGCTTGCAATCCCAGCACTTTGGGAGGGCGAGGCAGGATGTTTGCTTGAGCCCAGGAGTTCAAGACCAGCCTGGGCAATATAGTGAGACCTTGTCTCTACCAAAAAAATGTAAAAAGAATGTTAGCTGGGCATGGTGGCTCACACCTGTAGTCTACTCAGGAGGCTGAGGCAGAAGGATCACCTGAACCCAGGAGGTGGAGGCTGCCACATCCCTCTAGCCTGGGCGGCTGAGTGAGAGCCTGACTCAAAACAAACAAACAAACAAACAAATAAACAAAAAACTCAGCACCATCAACCAAGCAGGAGGTCTGAGATTTAAGAGAGACTCATCCAGTCTGCAAATGTGGAGGAGCTGGAGGTGCTTGAAGGGCCTGTGCTGGTACCAGTGATACAGAGACCCACTAATGGTCCTCCATATTGCCACAGCCTCCAGAGAAGGGCATGGTGGGGATGCAAGCACTCTGGCACATTCCTGAACACATTTCTGAGAATCCCCTTGTCTTCTATACACTCCCAGTAAGTAGCATCAGGGCATCCTTGACTTCCCAGCAGACTATGCCCAAAGATGGAAATCCCTATTTACTCCCTTCCTTTCTTTGAACTATATAGTATCAATGTAATCGTAAGTCTTGTGATTTGCATAACTTTTGCAATGCACAATGTCTTAGGCCTTGTAAACTTTCTTTATTCTAAATGTTGCTATCAAGCCGGGCTCAGTGGCTCAGCCTGTAATCCCGTGCCTTTGGGAGGCTGAGGTGAGTGGATTGCCTGAGCCTGATGGTTCGAGACCCGCCTGGGCAACTTGGCAAGATCTCATCTCTACATAAAT
>NW_007256165.1:12847-16782 GCF_000164805.1 Carlito syrichta | reverse complement strand
AAAAAAAAAAAAAAAAAAGTTGCTATCTACATGTAAAAGTGCAACTGTAACTTAAGTTCTGTACAATGTTCTGCTGGTCACATGGCTGATGTATAGGTACCAACAATTCTGGAATACAAAAATGAATTGTAAAAACCTGGAGGGTGAGCAGAACCATTTTAGAAAGACCTCCAGTCCGCCTCTGCTCCCTGGATTCGAATTCAGAATAAACTTCTTTCTACCACTTCCCTGCCCCTTTGATTTATTGGTATCAAGGGGAGCAGTCTAGCATTACTCGTACCATAACACCAGGCCGCTGAGTCCCCACCATATTCCAGATGGTCCTGGGCAATCTACCCTGACTTTCTTTATGGTTGCCATGATAGTTGACTGAAGAAAAGTTTTTGTTGTTATTGTTGTTGTTTTAAAACAAGGAGTCATTCTGTCGCCCAGGCTGGAGTATAACACAGTCCTGTTACAGCCCCAAAAAAGCCATCATGTTTATGTATCCTTATTAAGTTCAAGTTTAGTAATAGAGAGAGGGCTTATTTTGTAGTCAGAATCAAGTAAAACCATCAAAGCGGCTTGAGTTTAAAAGTCAATTTTTCTGCCCTTGGAAGGCGCTTACCTCCTTGTTTACTTATACCTTCAGGCTTAATTGCAAGCATTCCTTCTGCCAAAGCCTCCCAAGTAGCTGGAACTACATATAGGCATGCGCCACCATGCCTAGCTAGGTTTTGTATTTTTGTAGAGACAAAGTATCACTATATTTCCCAGGCTGGTCTCAAATCTGGGCTCAAAATTCTCTTGCTTCATCCTCCCAAAGTGCTAGGATTATAGGATTGAACTATTACACCTGACGAAAAATTAAGCTTTTAAAGAATTAAAGTTATTATTATCTTATTTATTTATTTATTTTTACTTACTCTGTTGCCTAGACTAGAGGGCAGTGGCATGCTCACAGCTCAGTACAGCCTCGAATTCCTGGGCTCAGGGAATCCTCCTACCTCAGCCTCCTGAGTAGCTGGGGCTATAGGTGTGTGTAACCTTGTCCAGCTAATTTTTTTATTTTTTGTAGAGTCAAGGTCTCACTATGTTGCTCAGGCTGGCCTCGGCCTCCCAAAGTGCTGGGATTATGGTTGTAAGCCACTGCGCAGGCCAAAGTTAATTCTTTTTAGAAATATTGAGGACTATAGACCAAGGTGGCCTGCAGTCTGAGAACAGTCCTTTAGAGAGGATCTATCAGACTGTTTTTCAAAACAGTGTTTTAGCTCACAGTTTATATATGGGTTGTGGGTTGTGGAGGTTTAGTATGTGTAAAACCACATCAAATTTGTTCAGAAGTTATATTAAAGCAGGATCGCATTAAGGTTTGGGTGTAAGAGATGCGAACTAAACCTAACCTTTTTTCTCTTACCCAAATTTCTTTTTTTTTTGAGTTGGAGTCTCACTCTGTCACCCAGACTGGAGTGCAGTGGCTGCTTCCGGCCACCGCAGCCTCGGCCTGTTGGGCTCCGGCGATCCTTCTGCCTGCCTTCCGAGTAGCCGGAATTACAGGCGCGCGCTACTACACCCGGCTGATTTTTTTCATTTATGGTAGAGATGAGGTCTTGCTGTCCAGGCGGGTCTCGAACCCGCGGGCTCAGGCAATCCACTCACCTCAGCCTCCCAAAGGCGCGGGATTACAGGCTGAGCCACCCAACCCAGCTACCCAAATTCCTAAGAGGCTTGGGGATTCCCTGCCTGATAAAGACTCACCCAACAGGATTTTATTACCCTATTGTTTTCCAGCCTGACTCTGGTATAACATCACATTACAAACAAAGAAGGAAGTCAAAGTATATTTTGGACCTGAAAAGCCATCACTTGAGGATTACCAGACTTCCAGGGAGTCTTGTAAGACATTTGTCTGTCCTCTGTGAAGTCTGCCACATATAGGACTTCATCTACATATCAACAAAGGAGTTTTTCCGCCATTTGTCTCTGCAAAACATCTTATCTCATGAAAAGAACTACATATCACCAGCCAAGAAATCTTTAAATTCACCTATGACCTGCAAGCCTCCGCTTGGAACTGTCTGATCTTCCTGGGTCAAACCAAAGAAAATATCACATCTATTGATTTATGGTTACTTCCACCTTCTTAAGGGGTATATAATCAAGCCACCATTCAGCCATGGGGGCACATGTTCTCAGGCCTTTCTGAGGAGGTTGTATCTGGGCTTAAGTCCTCAAGTTTGGCTAAAAAATAAACCGTCTTAAATATTTTACAGTTTGGCATCTTTTAATCAACAGAGTGCATCTGTATATAGATTACAGAAGCATAATGACTAACCCCATCAGATGTTATCTCACATGCCGGAAAAGGCAAGGACTAGGGTTATCTTTTGAGTACAGTGACTCAGTCAAGAGATGTGGGGACGGTATGCTCCATTCTGTTTTGACTTTAAAGCATCTTTCTGGAGAGCTTGGACATCATTGCAGAGCTGAGGGCTTTGTGAAATTGTGTTGGTGCCGGGCTCAGTGGCTCAGCCTGTAATCCCACGCCTTTGGGAGGCTGAGGTGAGTGGATTGCCTGAGTCCGCGGGTTCAAGAGCCGCCTGGGCAGCGAGACCTCATCTCTACAATAAATCAAAAAATCAGCTGGGTGTGGTAGCGCATGCCTGTAATTCCGGCTACTTGGAAGGCTGAGGAGGAAGGATCGCCGGAGCCCAGCAGGTCAAGGCTGCGGTGGCCGAGAGCAGCCACTGCACTCCAGTCTGGGCAATAGAGTGAGACTCCAACTCAAAAAAAAAAAAAAAAAAAAGAAATTGTGTTGGCAAGCAGAAATGAGCAAACATACCTTCTTACACTTATTACTTTGTCTTACATGGACATGAAAATATTTTAAATGGTCTCTTTCTGCACATGCTTGGAAAATATGGAAGTATAGTGAAGAGAGAGTGCTTATAGAAATGAAAAAATCCATTCAGCTCTATTCTCCTGGGAAGAAAACGTCAGAAGAGATAGGGGAAGGTCGTCAAAGGTTTCCTCCCCGCAGCAGGTGCCAAGGCCAGTATTTGGGGTGGGATCCCTTGTGTTGAGCTCAGGTTTAAGTGGTCCCCTTCAATGCAGCTGTCACAGAGTCCTATATTGTGGCTCCTGTATGCCTTTAAAAAGCAGACAATCCTGCCTTTGCTTTGCTCCAAGCATCTGCCTGGCATGATGGTTCTTGTCAAAAATGTAGTCTTGAGGGACCCAAGTGACTTAAGAAGCTATACTTGCCATATATCCCTATCTCACGTTCATTGTATTTTATATATCCCTACCTCACGTTCACTATATTTTATGAATTCTTAGTATTTTAAATCCTACCTCAGACCCCGTAGAATTAGGCACATGTCGGGTGCTGGACAGTGACAGATTGTATAGTTATATAATGTTTTAAGCAGTGTTTGTACTTAGAACTTTGTTAAGCTTTGTTTGTCCCAATTGCCATGCTGACTTCTTCTGCTTCTGCAACGGGACGTACATGTTAAGCGATAAGCCCCTTCCGGACATTCCTTTGCTTAATTGGGGTAGACTCTGTGGCGCCAGCCACCCTCCTGCTGGACTCTATGTAGTTTCAAACCTCTTGCTCACATGCCAAAGTTAACTTACACGAAGTGACTGTGTAAACCTAGCTGATCTGACATTCCACTCTGCCCGTTTGCCGTTTCCCGGCAATCACAGGCAACTGAGCTAGAGCCTGCGCAAACCAAAAATAAACCAACCAATCTTTTTTTTTTTTTTTTTTGAGTTGGAGTCTCACTCTGTCGCCCAGACCGGAGTGCAGTGGCCGCTCCCGGCCACCGCAACCTCGCCCTGCTGGGCTCCGCGATCCTTCTGCCTCAGCCTTCCGAGTAGCCGGAATTGCAGGCGTGCGCTACCACGCCCGGCTAATTTTTTGATTTATTGTAGAGATGAAGTCTCGCTGA
>NW_007256165.1:11445-12827 GCF_000164805.1 Carlito syrichta | reverse complement strand
CCCCTCAGCCTCCCAAAGGTGCGGGATTACAGGCTGAGCCACCAAGCCGGTTTAAAGCAACCAATCTTAAGCACCCCGTCTCTTGACATCACCGCGGACCTTATTGGGGACTAATTATGCAAGGTCTGCGGACTTCGGTTTCTACGTCATGACCTCTTCTGATTGGTTAATGTTGCAAGCCTAGGCAAAACCAGTCACGCCCAGCCCCTCCCTCTGTAATTGTGCATAAAAACTGCTTGCCATCCTGGATCGAGGCTCTCATTCTTGAGCCGCTGTGTCGGTTTCAGTTTGTGAGCCCAGACTCGAGCCTGAATAAAGACCCTCACGTGTTTGCATCGGAGCTGGCTCCTTGGTGGTCTCTCGGATTTAGAATTTGGGGTTTGACAATCTGGGCTGCTGATTTCATAGAATGTAAGGCAAGTATGGAGAAAGAGAGAACAAGTTGAGTGGTTAAAGAAAATTTATTAGAGGGAAAGGAAAGAAAGGCTGGCCCTAAAGAAGAACCAGCAGCTTGTTTTTTTGGCATGTCCCTCTTATACCCCCTAGTTGGGACCTGGTGGTCACTAGCACATGTAGTCCTGAGGAAGTCGGTGTTGGTGGTCATGTAGCCTCAAGATGTGGCCTTGAGGAAGCAGGCTGGTGCTGGTGGTCATGCAACCTTGAGGACGCAGTTATTGGAAGCAAAAACAAGACTTCGCTTAAGCAAGTGGGGAAGGAGTGGGGAGGGGTGGGGGGGCAGGGTGTAGTACCTTTACATAGACATAGAATAAAAAAGCAACAATTAGAGCTTCTATGTTAACTCATTCATACTTTGATTCAAAGTTTATTCCAGTATTTGTCCCCTAAATTCATAGCCTTTCACCCACTGTGAGTTCGAAGACTACGTGAAATTTCAGCATGACTCAAGATCACTGAGCTAACACTTAAATTAACATTTTCTGACACGCGATCACTAACATGACACAAAGTCTCCTGGTCCTGCTGACATTTTAGGTCACATTTTGGAATTTACAACATGGATTTTTCTATCTTTTTGTGATAGTTTTTCATAGGAAGGGGCAGACAATTGGAACATTTGAAAGGAAGGGAATGTCACAACATCTGAAAAATGATAGCTTTAAATTGTTTTAAATATAACAGTTGTAACAAACCCTTGTTTACAGAGCCCTGACCTATAACCGTGTGATGTCCTCGTACTTACAGATGGAGGGGAGGTGGGCAATGCCCACATCAAGCTTTCAGATACACTCCTGCTAGCCTTGACCTATTCTTTATGTTTCCTAACTATTAGGTGGCCAGGTGTAACCAGTTGTTTCTTTTCCAGCATCAGCAGTGGCTTACTAGATAAGATTGGTCTTTTAGACCAGTTGGGCAAGGCTGTG
>NW_007256165.1:6779-11425 GCF_000164805.1 Carlito syrichta | reverse complement strand
AAAATTTATTAGAGGGAAAGGAAAGAAAGGCTGGCCCTAAAGAAGAACCAGCAGCTTGTTTTTTTGGCATGTCCCTCTTATACCCCCTAGTTGGGACCTGGTGGTCACTAGCACATGTAGTCCTGAGGAAGTCGGTGTTGGTGGTCATGTAGCCTCAAGATGTGGCCTTGAGGAAGCAGGCTGGTGCTGGTGGTCATGCAACCTTGAGGACGCAGTTATTGGAAGCAAAAACAAGACTTCGCTTAAGCAAGTGGGGAAGGAGTGGGGAGGGGTGGGGGGGCAGGGTGTAGTACCTTTACATAGACATAGAATAAAAAAGCAACAATTAGAGCTTCTATGTTAACTCATTCATACTTTGATTCAAAGTAGGAGTTTCTTCACTGTCCCTGAATAGATAACCAAATTGGCTTCAGTGACAAATTGAGTATTGTGTTTCCATAAAGGCTTTTTGTCTGTGGATGACAAAGGTCCTGATACTGCACAGAATTTGTCCCATCTGTCCGTTGGTCCCAAGAGCTATGCAGAAGGAGTCTGCACTCCAAGTGACAGCATTCACGGTTGTGGAAGGTTGAATATGACCTCCTCCTTCACCACCCCAGTGGTGTTGGAATGACCACGTCGGGTCTCTCATCCAGAAGGGCAGAGGCTGGTCATCTGACTTTTATATTCCAATCCAATAAATCAACTGCTTCCCTCATGGCCAAAGATAAGAGACAGAGAGCTGGGAGAAAAGGGGTTTAGTTTATTCTGCAACCAGGTTACAGGGAGATGGGTTGGCATCATTACCAAAAAACTCGCTCAAAGTAACACAAGTTTATTCCAGTATTTGTCCCCTAAATTCATAGCCTTTCACCCACTGTGAGTTCGAAGACTACGTGAAATTTCAGCATGACTCAAGATCACTGAGCTAACACTTAAATTAACATTTTCTGACACGCGATCACTAACATGACACAAAGTCTCCTGGTCCTGCTGACATTTTAGGTCACATTTTGGAATTTACAACATGGATTTTTCTATCTTTTTGTGATAGTTTTTCATAGGAAGGGGCAGACAATTGGAACATTTGAAAGGAAGGGAATGTCACAACATCTGAAAAATGATAGCTTTAAATTGTTTTAAATATAACAGTTGTAACAAACCCTTGTTTACAGAGCCCTGACCTATAACCGTGTGATGTCCTCGTACTTACAGATGGAGGGGAGGTGGGCAATGCCCACATCAAGCTTTCAGATACACTCCTGCTAGCCTTGACCTATTCTTTATGTTTCCTAACTATTAGGTGGCCAGGTGTAACCAGTTGTTTCTTTTCCAGCATCAGCAGTGGCTTACTAGATAAGATTGGTCTTTTAGACCAGTTGGGCAAGGCTGTGCTAGGAGGAAAAGGGGGATTGCATTCTGAAGGCAGTGATTGGGAAAGGAAAAATGTGCACTTTTAAATTAAAGCAGCTTGTATGTTTAGCCCCACTATCAAAAAAAAGGTTCTTAATGCAAATTTTTAAGTCTTTAAACAAAAACTGTTATAATATAAGAAAAATGGCCTCTTTTCAGCTTGTAACATGACTGGTGTGTCTGTCTTGAATTGTGCTGTGTATCACTATCAGACAGGGTTAGAGGTCACGTGTTTCTTGGGACAAGCACACTCCTTGTGCTAGCTTCCTATTGACATACCTGAGACACACCTAGGTAGTCTGAGGATCATTGACTCTTAAAGTCAAAAATCAGTGCAGTGATTGTGTGTGTGCTAGATGCTAAGCAGTACTCTAAGCACCTTCCAGACTGTATCTAGGTTGACTCTAACATTTAGAGATATTTCATTTAATCCACCCCAAAACCTTAGGCAGTTGCTATTATCATCCAAAATTATAGATGATACAGCTACGACTCTGAGAATATGAGAAATTTGCCTCAAAGACCAAGCCATAAGAGGCAATTCTTGGATTCAGACCCAGGTTCTCTTGCCATGGAGATTTCCTTAGAATTCCTGTATTGAATCATCGAGATCTACCTGACAGTTCTCTCTCTGTCCATCTCAGGGTCTTACCCTCTTTGAATTAAGCAAATCCAATTCATTCCAAAATTTCTTACGAACATCACCCTCATCTCCCTCTGACTACCTGTAGTACCCACATCTGAAAGCCCTTGCTAGTCAGACCAGAGTTTGTGGTTGGTTACAATTTCAATTTTTTTTTTCATGTGAACTGCTACTAAAATGGCTCTCTTACTTTTGGTATTTGCAAAATTTATTTTTTATTTTATTTTATTTTTTGAGTCAGGGTCTCATTCTGTCACCTAGACTGGAGGGCAGTGGCACAATCACAGTTCACCACGGTCTCTCTAACTCTTGGGCTCAAGCAATCCTCCCTTCTCAGCCTCCTGAGTAGCTTGAGACTATAGGCATGCCGCACAATGCCCAGCTAATTTTTTTATTTTTTGTAGAAATGAGATCTCACTGTGTTGCTCGAGTTGGTCTTGAACTCTTGGGATCAAGCAATCCTCCTGCCTTGGCATTCCAAGGTGCTGGAACTGCAGGCATGAACTGCTGTGCCAGGCGGATTTTTTAAAAACCTAAATTTAAAACATCTACATTCTTATTACAATTATCTGTATTGATTTGGGATGACATTTCAGCTCGTGGAGTTCTTTTGAATCTTGATTCTGTCATCCACTGTAATAGGTTTGTGCCATTTGCAAGTTTCTTCTTTGTAGGTTTCTATGTCTCCATCAAAGTTGTATGTGAGAGGGTGAGACAGGACACACCCAAGGCAGAGAGCCCTGTGGTTTACCTCGAGAGATCTCCTTCTCACGTGAACCACAGTTTAAGTCATTTCTGTACCAGCTAACAATCCTTCGCCATAATATCATCTCACCCATGCTTATCCTGTTCTCTGAGTAATAATAAGAGGCTTTAGTAAATGCCTGTTTTTTGGTTCTGAATTCCCACAGCAGATTCTCTTCACCATGGTTATGTACACATGTCATTTTCTATCCTGTGTTTTGTTTTGTGTATCGTGTTAATTGTTCTGGGACCTGAACTTCTCTTGTACGGGCTCCACTTTCATTTAAATTAGGGTTATTCCATCCTTTCAGTTTGGAAAATTTCTTCATCAAATTTTTTTTTTTTTTAATTGGAGTCTCACTCTGTCACCCAGACTGGAGTGCAGTGGCACACTCCCGGCCACCGCAGCTTCCACCTGCTGGGCTCTGACGATCCCTCCGCCTCAGCCTTCCAAGTAGCTGGAACTACAGTTGCATGCTACCACACCTGGCTAATTTTTGATTTACTGTACAGACGAGATCTCGCCAAGTTGCCCAGGTGGATCTCGAACCCATGGGCTCAGGCAATTCACTTGTCTCGGCCTCTCAAAGTGCTTGGGATTACAGGCTGAGCCACCGAGCCTGGCAAACTTATCACTAAGAAACTTAACTGAGCAATGTTCCATCATTGGTTTATGTGGCTCAGCTTGTTCTGGGCTATTACCTGCATTCATTTATGTATTCGTTTTCTCAACAAAATTTATTAAACACCTACTATGTACCAGGCCTTGTTGTTGGTTCTAGGGATGTAGTGGTGAAAAGCTGGCTCGATGCCCTCTTCTCCTTCTGTTATATTCTACTGAAGGAGACAGACAGTCAGTTTCTGACTGTTACAAAGCAAATGGAAAGTAACTTGAGATGAGAGAGAAGCCCAGTAGCCAGGGAAGGTCTCAGGGAAGAGGTGGCATTGAGCAGAGACCAGAATAAATTCAAAGGGGTTAGTCCTGCCTCAAGAGCAGGGCCAAAGACCTTAATGAATGTAAGGCTTTAAAGGTGAAAAACTGAAGGAAAACCTAAGAGGTGAGGGGCAATGGGAAGCAGGAAAGGCCATGTAAACCTCACTGGACTGTTCACAAGGATATTGGCAACAGAAAATTAAATTATAGAAATGTCAGTTCCCCTAGTAAGAAGAATGAGTTTCATGGAAGAGGAAACATTACATGAATGCCCTGACATTTAGACACCTCAGCAGGTTAGTGATTTTAATTTGTTTGTTTGTTTTGTTTTTGTTTTTTGAGTTGGAGTCTCACTCTGTCTCCCAGACTGGAGTGCAGTGGCTGCTCCCGGCCACCGCAGCCTCGACCTGCTGGGCTCCATCGATCCTTCTGCCTCAGCCTTCCAAGTAGCTGGAACTACAGGCGTGCACTACCACGCCCAGCTAATTTTTGATTTATTGTAGAGATGAGGTCTCACCAAGTTGCCCAGGCGGGTCTCGAACCCGCGGGCTCAGGCAATCCACTCACCTCAGCCTCCCAAAGGCGCAGGATTACAGGCTGAGCCACCGAGCCGGGCTGTGATTTTAATTTTATGTGATGAAATTCTGCCCTCTAGAGGATGAAGCTATGTTGCATTGCTGGAATTTTTTTTTTTTTTGAGTTGGAGTCTCACTCTGTCGCCCAGACTGGAGTGCAGTGGCCGCTCCCGGCCTGCTGGGCTCCGGCGATCCTTCCGCCTTGACCTTCCAAGTAGCCGGAATTACAGGCATGCGCTACCACGCCTGGCTGATTTTTTTGTTGTTGATTTATTGTAGAGATGAGGTCTTGCTGCCTATGCAGGTCTCGAACCCGCGGGCTCAGGCAATCCACTCACCTCAGCCTCCCAAAGGCGTG